>NW_026647442.1:0-65000 GCF_950295315.1 Erinaceus europaeus | reverse complement strand
GAAGAGAGAGGGGGAGGGAAGGAGGGAGGGAAGGAGAGGGAGCCACACGCTACTTACAGTAACAAATGGAAGTTGCTCACTGGTGAGTTACCATTTCAATGTATTGCATGACTGTTTCAACGATTTGATTGAAATAATCAAATCTTATGAAATGTTAATTTTTAGATTGTATTTATTTATTACTGGATAGAGACAGAGGGAAATTGAGAGGTAAGGGGGGAGAGAGGGAGAGAGAGAGGGAGACCTGCAGCCCTGCTCCACCTCTCGTGAAACTTCCCTCCTGCAGGTGGGGACCAGGGGCTTGAACTCGCCTCCTGTAGTGTGTGCGCTCAACCAGGTGCACCACCGCCTGGCCCTGATTTAACATTCTCTCCAAGCCAGGTTGGACCAGTAGAGATCACCATTGGGCAGCTGCCTGTGCACTGGGTCTTGGTGACCGATGAGGGTGAGAGGTGAGGCTGAGAGTGAGAGAGGTGAGGGTGAGGGTGAGGGCTGAGAGGTAAGAGGTGAAGGTGAGAGGTAAAGGTGAGAGGTGAGGGTGAGAGGTGAGGGTGAGAGGTGAGGGTGAGAGGTGAGGGTGAGAGGTGAGAGGTGAGGGTGAGAGGTGAGGGCTGAGAGGTAAGAGGTGAAGGTGAGAGGTAAAGGTGAGAGGAGAGGGTGAGAGGTGAGGTTGAGAGGTGAGGGTGAGAGGTGAGAGTAAGAGGTGAGGGTAAGAGTGAGAGAGGTGAGGGTGAGGGTGAGGGCTGAGAGGTAAGAGGTGAAGGTGAGAGGTAAAGGTGAGAGGTGATGGTGAGAGGTGAGGGTGAGAGGTGAGAGGTGAGGGTGAGAGGTGAGGGTAAGAGGTGAGGGTAAGAGTGAGAGAGGTGAGGGTGAGGGCTGAGAGGTAAGAGGTGAAGGTGAGAGGTAAAGGTGAGAGGTGAGGGTGAGAGGTGAGGGTGAGACGTGAGAGGTGAGGGTGAGAGGTGAGAGGTGAGGGTGAGAGGTGAGAGGTGAGGGTGAGAGGTGAGAGGTGAGGGTGAGAGGTGAGAGGTGAGGGTGAGAGGTGAGAGGTGAGGGTGAGAGGTGAGAGGTGAGGGTGAGTGAAGCTTCTTACAGGGCTCCTGCCACCTGGCATCAGCCCTGGCTTCCAGACTGCCTGCTGTGATGGCCTCCTGAAGCGACCCCTCCAGCAGGGCCTGGAACTGTCCCCGGGGGCTCTGCAGTTGGCAGCACACCCCCCAGGTGGGCACAGAGTGGGCCCTGCCAGCCCACATCTCCTGACCGCCTGTTGGACAGACCCAGTGTCGGGAAATTGTGAGGATGTGGTAGAGCCTGGCAGGGCTTGACCTGAGGGGACATCTATCCTGTCAGTCTCTCTCTCTCCCCTGAGAGGTTGAGCAAGGAGGGACAGGAGTAACCCCAAAGGTTTGCCCCGTCTTCTCAGACTCCCTGCCTCACAAAGCACCTGCGTTTCTGATACTATGGCCATTAGATAAGAAGGAAAGGAGAGATGTCGGGAAATTGTGAGGAGCCTCACAAAGCACCCTGCATTTTTCTGCCTCCAGGAGCCTGGCATTCCTTAAAACATTAAGCCAGCTCCCCCTGCTCCACCTGCATTCCTGACACTATGGCCTGTCTACATGATCATTGCTTTGCCTGAGAGATCCCCACCCATCCCATTCCTTTGATCTGTTTTCTTTCTACCCTCAAGACCCTCCCTCCCTGCATGCAGGGTAACATTAATCCCACCAGTTAAAACCCTCGCAACAGTTGCTAAGGAAGTTCCTACCTTCCCAGCCCCCTTTTGCCTTTCTCCGCCCCTTTCCTAGCCATTTCCATTATGACTTGCCACTTGCAGGTAGGCCCTTTAAAAGCCGTGGCTCTCTGATCAATAAAGATTTGCATTGTCTCGAGGCCACGTGCTTGGTTCCTGACTCATCTCCCTCGGGTCGCTGAGTGAGCAGCAGCCCAGGCTGGCTCCGGTCGAGTTCTCTCCAAGCCAGAGAGTACGGGCCCGGGAAGAGGCACCCCCACGCCAGCCCGGCAACCCAGAACCAGGGCCAGACAGGTGCCCGCCACAGGGTCAGGCCAGCCTCCCATGGGCGAGGGGGCTCAGCGCCTGAGTCTCTGGATTCCCCGGGCTGTGGGCAGCACCGTTTCCTGCCCAGCAGGCCTGGCCTTGTCCATCTTCTCTCCCAAGCTGGCTGTGGTAGTGGCCATGCAAGGATCTGAGTTCAAGCCCCAGGTCCCCACCTGCAGGGGAAGCTCCACAAGTGGTGAAGCAGGGCTGCAGGTGTCTCTCTGTCTCTCTCCCTCTCTATCACCCCTTCCCTCTCAATTTCTGACTGCCTCTATCCAACAAATAAAGATTAAAAAAGAAAAAAAGAAAAAACCCACCGTAACCACCCGCCTCACCGAGGAGCCTTGGCACAAGTGTGACCAGCAGCCGGAGGCTCGGCCTAGACGTCCTACGGGGGAGGCCACAGCAGGTCAGCACAGAGGCACTGGACGGTCTGCGTGGAGTCAGCACGCTTCTGGGGAAACGGGGTCCCGCAGCTCTCGGCCGGCCCGCTGGGCACTGCTACTCTGCAGATTGGAGAGGAAGAGTAGAAACTGAACTCCTATGGCAAATGGAAAGTCTAAACTGTAACCTGAGACGCGGTTAAACTGTCTGGACGTCAAGGCTCTGGGAAGTTAAACCATGAAACAAGCTGAAATATATCATGAAAACCATCATTGTTTTTACAAGAGTGTTTATTAAACTGATCAGGTTTGCAAAATAATATCAGGAGGAAAAACTCTTAGCAAGGGGCTTGGAAGATGTCATGTCACTAGCTCTGAAAGCTTTCCAGGGCCAGGCTGCCAGGCTAGCTTCTGCCTCCTTTTGTCACCCACGATTCCAAAAGGAAGCATTGAAGCATTCAGCTGCGCTGCGCTGAGCTCCAGGGCAGGGAGGCACATGCAGGGGCAGGGGCTGTGCACGGGAGGGGCAGGGGCTGTGCAGGGGAGGGGCAGGTGCTGTGCAGGGGTGGGGCAGGGGCTGTGCAGGGGAGGGGCAGGGGCTGTGCAGGGGTGGGGCAGGGGCTGTGCAGGGGAGGGGCAGGGGAGGGGCAGGGGCTGTGCAGGGGTGGGGCAGGGGCTGTGCAGGGGAGGGGCAGGGGCTGTGCAGGGGTGGGGCAGGGGCTGTGCAGGGGAGGGGCAGGGGAGGGGCAGGGGCTGTGCAGGGGAGGGGCAGGGACTGTGCAGGGGAGGGGCAGGGGCTGTGCAGGGGTGGGGCAGGGGCTGTGCAGGGGAGGGGCAGGGGCTGTGCAGGGGAGGGGCAGGGACTGTGCAGGGGAGGGGCAGGGACTGTGCAGGGGTGGGGCAGGGGCTGTGCAGGGGAGGGGCAGGGGCTGTGCAGGGGAGGGGCAGGGGCTGTGCAGGGGAGGGGCAGGGGCTGTGCAGGGGAGGGGCAGGGGCTGTGCAGGGGAGGGGCAGGGACTGTGCAGGGGAGGGGCAGGGACTGTGCAGGGGAGGGGCAGGGACTGTGCAGGGGAGGGGCAGGGGCTGTGCAGGGGAGGGGCAGGGGCTGTGCAGGGGAGGGGCAGGGGCTGTGCAGGGGAGGGGCAGGGGCTGTGCAGGGGAGGGGCAGGGACTGCAGGGCCTCCCCCAAGCTGAGCAGAAGCAGGCTGAGCTGCGACCCGCAGGCAGAGGAGTGTCTGGGCTGCCCGGAGGGGCGTCTGTAGGGGCAGGCTGCCCTCCCACCACGCATCTGCAGAAATGGCCGACTGAGAATACTGAACATGGTCACTACGTCCGGGGCTCCCGGACGTGGTCACTTGAGGCCGAGGGGGCGTCCTGGCGCTCTGCAGCTGTTGGCATCTGGCAGGCGTGTCTCCGTTCTGCCTGTCACAATCCTCCTTCGTCTGTCTGTCTGTCTGTTTTCCTCCAGGGTTACCAGCACTGCAAATCCACTGCTTCTGTGGCCACCCCCATTTTATTGGGCAGGACAGAGACACTGAGAGAGGAGGATGGAGACAGAGGGGGAGAGAAAGCAGACACCCGCAGACCTGCTTCACCACCTGTGGTGACCCCTGCAGACGGGGAGCCGGGGACGCGAACCGGGATCCTCATGCTGGTCCTTGCTCTTCACACCATCTGTGCTTAACCCGCTGCGCTACTGCCCGGCCCTTTTGTGGTGATTCAACATGACAAAGTGAAGTAAAGTGAAGTGAATGAAGTGAAGAGAAGAGAATGAAGTGAAGGAGTGAAGTGAAGTGAATGAAGTGAAGTGAAGTGAATGAGTGAAGTGAATGAAGTGAAGGAGTGAAGTGAATGAAGTGAAGTGAATGAAGTGAAGAGAAGAGAATGAAGTGAAGGAGTGAAGTGAATGAAGCGAAGTGAAGTGAATGAGTGAAGTGAATGAAGTGAAGTGAAGGAGTGAAGTGAATGAAGTGAAGTGAATGAAGTGAAGTGAAGGAGTGATGTGAATGAAGTGAAGTGAATGAAGTGAAGTGAAGGAGTGAAGTGAAGGAGTGAAGTGAATGAAATGAAGTGAGTGAATGAGTGACGTGAATGAAGTGAAATGAATGAAGTGAAGTGAATGAAGTGAAGTGAATGAAGTGAAGTGAAGTGAATGAGTGAAGTGAATGAGTGAAGTGAATGAAGTGAAGTGAAGGAGTGATGTGAATGAAGTGAAGTGAATAAAGTGAAGGAGTGAAGTGAATGAAGGAAGGAAGTGAATGAAGGAAGTGAATGAAGTGAATGAAGTGAAGGAAGTGAAGTGAATGAAGTGAATGAAGTGAAGGAGTGAAGTGAATGAAGCAAGGAAGTGAATGAAGGAGTGAAGTGAAGTGAAGGGAGTGAAGGAAGTGAATGAAGGAAGTGAATGAAGGAAGTGAATGAAGGAAGTGAATGAAGGCAGTGAACGTCCAGCTCGCGTCACGCAGTAACTCGTTTGGCCGCTAGGAGGAGGTGCGACTCAAACATGGAGCGACTGCTAGGAAACCACACTTGAGAGCCTATTTTATTTTTAGCAGATTGACTGATCGATTGGCTGATTGATCACGAGAGAGAAAGGAAGACAGAGGACCAGGGCACCGCTGCCATTGGTGGTGCTGGGATTGAACCCGAGGACCCTGGGGCCCCAGTCGTGCGAGTCCTGTGCTCTGCCAGGCTGAGCCTGCCCGCGCTGACCCAGACGCAGAACCTGGTGCTTCCTCCTGCCTTGGCCGGGCTCTGCTGGGGCGGGAGGGTCTGGAGGCCTGAGAGAGGCCCTGCTCTCCTTTTCTGATTTTAAATGGTGTGTTTATATAATAGAGGCAGAGAGAAATGGAGAGGCGAGAGGGTCCAGGGAGGGAGCGAGACAGAGAGCCACCTGCAGCCCTGCTTCACCACTCGCGAAGCTTCCCCCCTGCAGGGGGGCCGGGGCTTGAACCCGAGTCCTTGTGCCTGGGAACAAGGCGCTCGACCAGGTGCGCCCCCGTCTGCACCGTCCTCCAGAGGGGAGGAGGCTGTCGGGCCGACTCCACTTAGAGTGAAGCCGCGGACGGTCTGCTCTGAGTGTCCCAGCCCCACTGAGAGTCCCACTGAGTCAGGGCGGGCCGCCGGTGCACAGCCCCGTCCCCCAAATCGGCCTCCGGTGCCAGGGGAGCCGGGGGAGCCGGGGGAGCTGGGGGAAGGCCGCGGGTCCCACCCACAGAGCCCGCTGTCTGCGTCCCAGTCCCGCTAGGAGCCGGCACGGAAGGGAACGTAAATATTAGGTCTGGGCCCGGATCTTTTTCACAAATACGGTCGTTTATTTTACAAAGTACTCTGCGTGACTTATTCCTCGTTCTGACTCCCTCGGCTTGACCCCGAGAGGTGCTCTCCGCTCCTCCTCCGAGGACAGACAGACAGCGGCTGGCGGCCGCTGGAAAGGTGACCTCTGACCTCCGAGGGGCCGGGCGGAGAGCCGGCCGCCTGCCGGGGGACGGGACGCGGCGTCCTGGCCAGGTGCGAGGAGCTGGCTGCGGCAGAGGGCGCCCAGAAGCGGGGGAGGGCAGGGGAGCCCCCACAGCCAGAGTCCACAGACGGGAGGCTCCCGCAGGCCGGGCAGTGGCGCCGCTGGTCCAGGGCTCACGCTGCCACGAGCAAGAAGCCGGGTTCAAGCCCCAGGGCCCCGTATGCCGAAAGCAAGCAGGGAAGCAGGTCTTCGGGTGACTCTGTCTCGCTCCCTCTTTATCTCTCCCCCCTCTCAGTTTCTCTGTCCGATGAACAAATGCAGTGAGCAAGGGAGAGAGCACGATGGTGATGCAAACAGACCCTCACGCCTGAGGCTGGTGGGTCCCCGGTTCAATCCCCTGCACCGCCAGAAGCCAGGGCTGAGCAGGACTCTGGCGAAAAATAAATAATGAATAAGTTCCAAAATAAAATAACCTAACAAAGAAATGCAAGTTTAGATGTGTGTGTTCCGGACGGACAGAGAGCAGGACGGCTGTGAGCCCGGCCTGCTCCCCAGGAGCCGGGGGCTTGTCTCCGCTCACTTTGATTTCACTGCGTGTCAAAGCACAAGGTCCAGCCGGCCGCCGTCTGCCCTTCGGGGCCGTTTCCTCTGACGGGCCCCGCGGCAGTCAGGGTTCAAGGGCGGCCTTGTTCGCTTGGCAAAGAATCCTCGGAGAAGGGGGAGGGAGGCTTCCGGCCATTGTGCTCAAAGTGCTCAAGCTCCACCAATGGGCTCTAGACATGGCTGCCTCCTCCTCC
The DNA here is from genome assembly GCF_950295315.1 of Erinaceus europaeus. Taxonomy (NCBI): domain Eukaryota; kingdom Metazoa; phylum Chordata; class Mammalia; order Eulipotyphla; family Erinaceidae; genus Erinaceus; species Erinaceus europaeus. The sequence continues at coordinate 58,301 of NW_026647442.1, read as the reverse complement.
TGCCTCCCTCCATCCCTCCGTCCCACTAGAGATGGCTGCCTCCTCCCCCTCCTCCTCCTCCTCCTCCTCCTCCCTCCCTCCCTCCCGCTAGAATGTGCGTTTCTAAGCTCCAGGCCGCAGGGAGGCTGCTCCTATCCTGTGCGGAGGCCTCAGGCCGGGGGCTGGCAGGAGGGACGGTGCTCTCTCTGCACCCCTGCCTGAGCTCTGCTGCCCTCAGCCCTGCGGCCCCACCTGTGAGGGTGGACACCTTGGGCTCTTGTTCCCAGGACCCCAGGACGACGGCACGGGCTGGGTGCCGCTGGCTGCCTGGGACTCGGCCTGGTGGCCCGTGTCCACTCTGCAGCCCACCCCCCACTGGACCCTCAGGTGCCCGCCAGGGTGAGGGCGGCGTCTGCACCCACACCGAGGCCCCTACGGGGACCCCCCAGAGCTCCGGGGGGCAGGGGCCCAGGGCGCCCGAGGACACGGGCGGAAGCCTGTCCCACTGCCCCCGCCAGCAGGAAACCAGGAAGGTTCCGGAAGGAGAGGAAGCGGAGGGGGAGCAGGGTGGGGTCTGGGTGGCACTCCTGCTCTGCAGAGCTGGCGGGGGGGGGGGGGGGGGTGTCGTCACTGGCACCTGCCCAGGCGGAGACTGTCCTCAGCTCTGTGAGGTTGGTGGCTGAAAGGCGGTGAGATGTGAAGCAAATTGCCCGACCCCCAGGAACCAAGGGCAGGAAGAGGGCAGGCGGAGTCCGGGCCTGGTGCGGGGAGAAGCCAGGAGGTCCATTTCAGGGACGGGCCGCGGGCCGTGGCTGGGCACTGTGTGAATGGAGAGCCGGCCCGCCCCGTCCCGCCCTGGGGAACGCCGGCCACTGTGCAGCAGAAGCAAGCCCACAGCTCGGGTTCCCACAGGCCCCGAAGGCCGTGAGCCTGTCCGGGAAAGGTGGCCCTGGGCCCGGCCCGAACGCCGCCTGAAGCCCTCGCCGGAGGAGCCAAGGACTCAGCGTGTGGGTGCCGCCCAGTGACGCGGGGTGCCGGCCCACCAGGCTGTGTGGGGCTGGGGGCACGGCCGCGTGCCCGGGCTGCCTCCCCGCCTTCATTTCAGGGCACAGCAGTGTAAAAATGCTCTTCCTGGCAAAAAAACAAAAAAAAAGTTGATTTCTCCAGTTTCCACAGACTCAGCAGGTGTAAGCATGAAAATAACAGATGGAAAAACTCCAAGCGGGGAAGGGAAGGAGCTGGGAGCTCTCGCAGACAATCCTCCTCACCATAATGGAACAGTGTGAGGAGAGCTCCGCGTATTTTTACTTTTCTCGCTGAAATAATTAACGTGAAACACCCCACCTCCCGCGACCCGAGAATAAGTGAACTCATTTCATGTACAGGATGTAGGTGGCAAACACACAGCGTGTGGAAAACGTATCTGTCTGAGAGAAACAACAGGTATCCATGCCCAAAACTCAGTCACTTAACAACTTCCCCCCTCCCTTCCACCCTCCCTTCCCTCCCTTCTCTCTCCTTCCCTCTCCTTCCCTCCCTTCCCCCTCCCTTTCTCTCCTTCCCTCTCCTTCCCTCCCTCCCTCCCCAAGATACAACGAGAGAACCCGACCTCCCAACACCTGGGGCTGATTCCAGGCCTCGCCCACAGCATCACCTCCCCCTCGCTCTCTCCTGCCCTTTTAACATTACTCAGTGTGATTAACAAATAAAATTCCCCTCTTTAAAGTATGTTCCACGATTGTCACTGCTTCCTCCAAGACGTAAGAAAATGATTAAAATGATGTTCATATTCATTAATCAAAAACTGCTTTCTTAAAAGTGCCTTGATTTAACTTAACATAGACTCTGGCTGAGGGGCAGAGCCCGGCTGAGGGGCAGAGCCCAGGTGAGGGGCAGAGCCCGGATGAAGGACAGACACAGGGTGAGGGACAGACCCCAGCTTAGGGGACAGACCCCCACTGAGGGGCAGAGCCCAGGTGAGGGGGCAGGCAGCTCACAGAGCACAGGGCCTGCAGGTGCTGAGTGAGACGCTGCCCCAGGTCCGGCCTGTGGGGTCACACCTGACATGGCTGCGCCACCAGCCGCCCCTCCCTTAGGCTGTTCATTATTCCCAAGATTGATTTTTATGATGGTGAATTAAAGACACACTTTCTGGAAGCAAAGAGGCCTAACCCTGACCCTAAAAAGTCCAATGCTTGGGAACATGAAAAGTCTAAGGGAGGGGCCGGCTGATGGCACACCTGGTTGAGTGCGCATGTCACAGTACACGAGGACCTGGGTTCAAGCCCCTGGCCCCCATCTACAGGACGAAGCTTCACGAGCGGTGAAGCAGGGCTGCAGGCATCTCTCTGTCTCCCCTCCCCTGTCAACTTCTCTCTGTCTCTGGCCAGAAATAAATAAAGAAAAATATAAAAATAAAGATAGTGTTTTAAGAAGTCTTGAATGTTTAAACGCATGTTGCACTGCTGTTGAAGGTTGGGCCTTATATCATTCCATTTTTCTGTTTATCAGATTCATTATTTGTTTATCAATACTCAAACTTAGTTTAAGTTCAAAAATAAAGTCATGAGAATATTTAAAATTGTGAGACATTATTGCTATAAAACAGGCATGAGATGGTAGTCGGGCGGTAGCGCAGCGGGTTAAGCGCAGGTGGCGCAAAGCACAAGCACCGGCATAAGGATCCCGGTTCGAGCCCCCGGCTCCCCACCTGCAGGGGAGTCGCTTCCCAGGCGGTGAAGCAGGTCTGCAGGTATCTGTCTTTCTCTCCCCCTCTCTGTCTTCCCCTCCTCTCTCCATTTCTCTCTGTCCTATCCAACAATGATGACATCAATAATAACAACAATAAAAAAACAAGGGCAACAAAAATGGAAAATAAATAAATATAAAAGATTAAAAAAACAGACATGAGATAATCACCTCTAAAATATGGCCCTGTTTCCTCTCTCCAAATTGCTTTATGTAGTTCTGACATCACTTCACTGATAGTCTGATAGTCAAGTTTATATATTTTATTTTGAAATAATATACACTTAACATTTCCCCCCTGGCATCAGCATACCATGCAAACAAAGTATAGACCACAAATCAACATTTCTGTTCCAAGAAGACTTTGGCAAGAGAGACGGAGAGGGAATGGAGGGGGAGAGGGAGAAGGAGAGGGAGAGAGAGAGGGAGAGGAAGAGGGAGATGGAGGGAGAGGTAGAGGAATGAGAGGGAGAGGGAGGGAGAGGGAGGAGAGGGAGAGAGAAGGAAAGGGAGAGGGAGAGGGAAGGAGAAGAATAGAGGGAGAGGGAGGGAGAGGAAGAGAGGGAGAGGGAGGGAGAGGGAGAGGGAGGGAGAGGAAGAGAGGGAGAGTGAGGGAGAGGGAGAGGGAGGGAGAGGAAGAGAGGGAGAGTGAGGGAGAGGGAGGGAGAGGGAGGAGAGGGAGAGGGAGAGTGAGGGAGAGGAAGAGGGAGATGGAGGGAGAGGTAGAGGAATGAGAGGGAGAGGGAGGGAGAGGGAGGGGAAGGACAGAGAACGGCTGTGTAGCTGAAGGGCCAGGAGGGAGGGAGCGCTGGGAAGGCCTCCCTGGGGAGTGTCACCTCAGTTGTCTGGAGAGAAGGGCCAGCTGTGAGGTCAGGTGTGAGGCCAGGTGTGAGGCCAGGTGTGAGGTCAGGTGTGAGGTCAGGTGTGAGGCCAGGTGTGAGGCCAGGTGTGAGGTCAGGTGTGAGGCCAGGTGTGAGGCCAGGTGTGAGGTCAGGTGTGAGGTCAGGTGTGAGGCCAGGTGTGAGGCCAGGTGTGAGGTCAGGTGTGAGGCCAGGTGTGAGGCCAGGTGTGAGGTCAGGTGTGAGGTCAGGTGTGAGGCCAGGTGTGAGGCCAGGTGTGAGGTCAGGTGTGAGGTCAGGTGTGAGGTCAGGTGTGAGGTCAGGTGTGAGGTCAGGTGTGAGGCCAGGTGTGAGGTCAGGTGTGAGGTCAGGTGTGCGGTCAGGTGTGAGGCCAGGTGTGAGGTCAGGTGTGAGGTCAGGTGTGCGGTCAGGTGTGAGGCCAGGTGTGAGGCCAGGTGTGAGGTCAGGTGTGAGGTCAGGTGTGAGGTCAGGTGTGCGGTCAGGTGTGACGCCAGGTGTGAGGTCAGGTGTGACGCCAGGTGTGAGGTCAGGTGTGCGGTAAGGTGTGATGCCAGGTGTGAGGTCAGGTGTGCGGTAAGGTGTGCGGTCAGGTGTGACGCCAGGTGTGAGGTCAGGTTTGAGGTCAGGTGTGAGGTCAGGTGTGACGCCAGGTGTGATGCCAGGTGTGAGGCCAGGTGTGAGGCCAGGTGTGAGGTCAGGTGTGAGGTCAGGTGTGAGGTCAGGTGTGAGGTCAGGTGTGCGGTCAGGTGTGAGGCCAGGTGTGAGGTCAGGTGTGAGGTCAGGTGTGCGGTCAGGTGTGAGGCCAGGTGTGAGGTCAGGTGTGAGGTCAGGTGTGCGGTCAGGTGTGATGCCAGGTGTGAGGCCAGGTATGAGGTCAGGTGTGCGGTAAGGTGTGATGCCAGGTGTGAGGTCAGGTGTGCGGTAAGGTGTGCGGTCAGGTGTGACGCCAGGTGTGAGGTCAGGTTTGAGGTCAGGTGTGAGGTCAGGTGTGATGCCAGGTGTGAGGCCAGGTGTGAGGCCAGGTGTGAGGTCAGGTGTGAGGCCAGGTGTGAGGTCAGGTGTGAGGCCAGGTGTGATGCCAGGTGTGAGGCCAGGTGTGAGGCCAGGTGTGAGGTCAGGTGTGCGGTAAGGTGTGACGCCAGGTGTGAGGTCAGGTGTGAGGCCAGGTGTGAGGTCAGGTGTGAGGCCAGGTTTGAGGCCAGGTGTGAGGCCAGGTGTGAGGTCAGGTGTGAGGTCAGGTGTGAGGTCAGGTCCCGCACAGTGTCTCTGGCTCAGTCTCTGTCTGGCTGTGCTTAGGACTTGTGTAGATAATGGGGAAGAACGAGACTCTGTGGGCCCCACACCTGTGCAGAGAACTGGTCAGGTTCCCTCAGATGCAGGGGTGGGGCGGGGGTCTGTGACCCCAGTCGCCTCCTCACGGGGGGCAGTGACCCCAGTCGCCTCCTCACGGGGGGCTGTGACCCCAGATGCCTTCTCATGGGGGGCTGTGACCCCAGACGCCTCCTCACGGGGGCATGTGACCCCAGATGCCTCCTCATGGGGGGCTGTGACCCCAGACGCCTCCTCACGGGGAGCTGTGGCCCCAGACGCCTCCTCATGGGTGGGGGGCTGTGACCCCAGACGCCTCCTCATGGGGGGGGTCCTGTGACCCCAGACGCCTCCTCATGGGGGGGGTCCTGTGACCCCAGACGCCTCCTCACAGGGGGGGTCCTGTGACCCCAGACGCCTCCTCATGGGGGGCTGCGACCCCAGACGCCTCCTCAAGGGGCTGGTCAGAGAGGTGGAGCCATGTGGACGTCCTCATTTCTGGGTTAACTAGACCTGCTCTGCTTGTCAGTGGTTTCTCGCCTGCGCTCTGCTATCCCTCTTTGTGATGTAATAATAGAAAAAGGGGTTGGGCGGTGGTGCACCCAGTGAAGAACACGTGACCTTGGGGGGACCCGGGTTCAAGCCCCTGGTTCCCACCTGCAGGGGGAGCTCCGCGTGTGGTGAAGCAGGGCTGCAGGGGTCTCTGTCTCTCTCTATCCCCTCCCCTCTCAGTTTCTCTCTCTCTCTATCTATATACATATATACATCTCCAAATAAATAAATAAAGCACTTCCTTAAAAATCGACGCGCTAAGTCACAGGCCGCCCTTGGCCTGGAGCCGTGGGCCTGGTGGGGGCTGGGTGAGGACAGTTCACATCTTCCTTGTCACCAGCAGCAGCACTGGCTGTGCCCTCCTGGGGTGGCAGGTGCCCTTCCCTGTGCAGGGAAGGGCGCCAGCTCTGGGCACATCCCCACAGGTGACCAAGGCCCCTCACCGTGACACTCGCCGGGTGTAGATGTGAAACACACCCCCCCCCCCAGAACAAAGTTCTGCTTTCTTTGTCCCAACCTGGGAACTTTCTTTTTTTAAAAAAATATTTAATTATTTATTCCTTTTTGTTGCCCTGTTGTTGTTGTTATTGATGTCGTTGTTGTTGGATAGGACAGAGAGAAATGGAGCTGGTGTCAGCCGCCGATCTGATGTGCGAGGGACACATGCTCCCACTTACTGGGCTGCCTGGCTGCTCTCCTGTTGCCTTTGCTTCTGATGTGCAGAGGCGTTTTAGTCATGTCCGCCATTTATTTACTCTTCTTTGCAACCCCCACGCCCGGGGGCTGAGTCTCCTAACACACCTTTGCTGGGAGTGTCCTGCAAAGTTCCACCGCTGTCTTTGATCCGATTTGACCTTGGTGTGTGGTGTGAGCTGGTGGTCTAGTTTCACTGTAGTACATGTGGGTGTGCACTTCCCAGCACCGTGTGTTGAAGAGACCTCCTTAGCCCTATTAATAATAATAATAATAATAATGATAATAGAAATCAGTAATAATAGTAAACTGCTACACTTCAACAAATGAATAAAAAGTAACCCAATAAAAAAGTGGGCCAAATAATGAAACAGACAGTTTTCTAAAGAAGAGAGGCACACAGCCCACTGACACACAGAGCAACGCTCCACTCACTCATCGTTAGAGAAACGCAAATTAAACCACACTGAGATCCCACCTCACCCCTGCGAGAAGGGCTGCCGTCAGCACACAGGAGAGGACAGGTGTCGGAGAGGCTGTGGAGAAAAGGGGCTCTGCTCCTCTGCCGGGGGGAGGCAGACGGGGGCAGCCCCTGTGGAGACTGTGTGGACAGGCCCTAAACAAACAGAAATGAGTCTCCTCATGACCCCGAAATCCCACTCTCACCCGAACACCAGCTGGACACATGCAGCCCTGCGCTCACAGCTGCACTCTCACGGCAGCCAGAGGACGCAGCCTACATGCCCGTCATCAGATGACTGGACAAAGAGGTCATGGGATGTAGACTCCGTGGAATACTACTCTGCCATCAAAAAGCTGCTGCTGTGTCCCTTGGGACACAATGGATGGAACTGAAGCTGGAGGTGATTAAGCTCAGTGAGAAAAATAAAGAGAAGAAAGACGGCTACCAGATGGTCTCACTCCGATGTGGAAGTTAGAAAGCTGCAATACATGAACTTGCAAAAAGTAAGAGAGAGAGGGGGGGGGAGAGAACAGAAGCAAGCCGAGTCTGAGGGTTTGTGAGGCCTGTGATGTCTCTGGGAGGTGGAGGGTGGGCGCAGAGCCTGTGGTGGGCGTGCTGTGGTCGCCTTACAGCCTCGTGACCCACTATTAGCCACGAAATTTAACAAACGGGAAAACCAGAGGCAAAGAGCTGCGACTGAGCGTGCCGGTGCCCTGTGAGCCGCCTCCTCCCCTCTGCGGGTGCCCGTCCCAGGTGTCCCGTTGTGCAGAAGGTGCCGGCCGCCGGCCGGGCAGGGCTCCTGCAGTGGGCAGGTGGGGCTCCACAGCCGAGACCGGTGTGCCCACCCGGAGAGCAGAAGCCCGTGTCTGCCACCCTGCACCAGCCCCTGTACTGGGGCCCCAGCCGGGGGCACTGCGGGCCGCCCACACACGGGTGCTCCTCAGCCCTGGCTTCCGGCGGGCACACTCGGCACCTTCTGCATCTCTCTGAGAAGGGCTTGGAGAAGTCTCGGCCTCAGGCAGGGCCCCAGCACACCCCTGGGCATCGTCGGCCCTCACTCAGCTGTTCAGCCTGCCAGCCGGACGCAGCCCACAGCCCCAAGCAGCCCTGCAGTGCCTGCCCTTGACACGGGGCGGACCCAGATCTGCTCTCCCCATGCCGGGCAGCGGCTCAGGGCCTCGTCCTCCTGCAGGCCAGATGGGTGGCTTGTCCCCGTTGAGCCTCAGCTGAGCTCTGACGGTGGGTGTTCCCGCGTCCCCTGAGGGCCCCCTCACAGCGGCGGATGCCCAGGGGCTCAGTCAGCACCAAGGGGGCAGGAGACAGCCGGGAAGGAGCCCAGACTCCAGGCCCTCAAGGCAGGTGCCCCAGCGGCCACCGCTACCAGCAGCCTCTGACCAGGAACGATGAGCTCCTCAGGCAAGTCAGCTGGGGCCTGGGATGCTCACAGGCTTTCTGAGCAGGGCCCTGAGGCCTGAGGGGGGCTTATGGGGGGCTGGACAACCGGGGTCTCCCGGGCTTATGGGGGGGCTGGACAACCGGGGTCTCCCGGGCTTATGGCAGGAGGAGGCTGGACAATAGGGGTCTCCTGGGCTTTTGTCAGGGGGAGGCTGGACAGCAGGGGTCTCCCAGGCTTATGGGGGGCTGGACAACCGGGGATGGATGGTGGCACACCCATTTAGTGCACATAGTACAAAGCGCAAGGACCCAGGTTTGAGCCCCGGCTCCCCACCTGCAGAGGGAAAGCGTCACAAGTGGTGAAGCAGGGCTGCAGGTGTCTCTCTGTCTCTCTCCCTCTCTATCTCCCCATCTCTCTCAATTTCTCTCTGTCCTGTCCAATGAAAATGAACGACGGCCTCCAGGAGCAGCGGATGTGTAGTGCCGGCACCGAGCCCCAGCAATAACCCTGGAGGGAGAAAGGAAGGAAGGAAGGAAGGAAGGAAGGAAGGAAGGAAGGAAGGAAGGAAGGAAGGAAGGAAGGAAGGAGGGAGGGAGGTTGAGCTCACAGAGCAGCTCTCGGAAGTCGCCGGCAGACCTGCCAGCTGGCTTCTCCTGGTGGCGACATGGAGGCTGAGTTGGTCCCTCGAGCTCATCTGGGGCAGGGAAGCAGGAAACAGGGGCCCCTCCCCTCCCCTCCCCTCCCCGCGCCATGCCGGAGACCAGGCTGCTTGCTCAGTGAAACAGCCCCTAGCAAGAAACACCTTGGGGATGAACGCGGGGGCAGCCTAGGGCTGAGCCGCCTTGTTCAGTTCTTCCCGGAGGCGCAGCCAAGAGGCGGCCTCTGTCCCCGCTGCTACCGGCCTGTGGGCTTCTCGGGGCTTTGTGGCCGCAGAGCTCTGGCACCCCACTCCGGCCGCTGCTGTCCTCACGGCGGTCACAGAGACCTGGTGTCTCTCTCTCCAGCTTAGCTTTTCACCAGAGCACTGCTAAACTCTGGCTTCCAGTGAGTGGTGTGCCGAGTTGACTAGGTGTTTGTATTTAGTGTTTCTGTTTATTTATTACTGGGTAGAGACAGAGAGAAACTGAGGGGGGAGGGGAAGGTAGAGAGGGAGAGAGACAGAGAGACACCTGCAGCCCTGCTTCACCACTCAGGAAGCTTTCCCCCTGCAGGTGGGGGCCGGGGGCTTGAACCTGGGTCCTGGTGCTCAACCACGGGTGCCCCAGCCTGGTCCTGGTGCCAGGGATTGAACTTGGGCCGCTTGGTGCCTCAGGCATGATAACCACTCTGCTACCACCCCAGCCCCAATCTGACATGCTGTCAAGGGGTAGACATAGCTCGGCCCATGGAGCAGACCCCGGGAGGGACCCGGCACAGGCTGGAGCCGGGCACAGGACACAGGGCTGCAGGACCAGACGGAGGGTCCTGCCGAGACCCCCACCAGGAGTCCACGGGACAGAGTCGGGAGAGACCCCCACCAGGAGCCCACGGGACAGAGTCGGGACTGACCCCCACCAGGAGCCCACGGGACAGAGTCGGGAGAGACCCCCACCAGGAGCCCACGGGACAGAGTCGGGAGAGACCCCCACCAGGAGCCCACGGGACAGAGTCGGGACTGACCCCCACCAGGAGCCCACGGGACAGAGTCGGGAGAGACCCCCACCAGGAGCCCACGGGACAGAGTCGGGACTGACCCCCACCAGGAGCCCACGGGACAGAGTCGGGACTGACCCCCACCAGGAGCCCACGGGACAGAGTCGGGACTGACCCCCACCAGGAGCCCACGGGACAGAGTCGGGAGAGACCCCCACCAGGAGCCCACGGGACAGAGTCGGGACTGACCCCCACCAGGAGCCCACGGGACAGAGTCGGGACTGACCCCCACCAGGAGCCCACGGGACAGAGTCGGGACTGACCCCCACCAGGAGCCCACGGGACAGAGTCGGGAGAGACCCCCACCAGGAGCCCACGGGACAGAGTCGGGACTGACCCCCACCAGGAGCCCACGGGACAGAGTCGGGACTGACCCCCACCAGGAGCCCACGGGACAGAGTCGGGAGAGACCCCCACCAGGAGTCCACGGGACAGAGTCGGGAGAGACCCCCACCAGGAGCCCACGGGACAGAGTCGGGACTGACCCCCACCAGGAGCCCACGGGACAGAGTCGGGAGAGACCCCCACCAGGAGCCCACGGGACAGAGTCGGGAGAGACCCCCACCAGGAGCCCACGGGACAGAGTCGGGACTGACCCCCACCAGGGGCCCACGGGACAGAATTTTTAGGGGTGACCGTGTCTCAAATCAGTCAGACATCGTTATTTCTCGTTTTGTGGTTTTGACAATGTTTGCATCTCATTACTCCTTGTGTTCAAAATGTCAGTTGCACCCTGACTGTCCCCAGGCCTTTATGCTGGCTTATTCTGGTTCATCCTGGCTCATTCTGGTTCATTCTGGCTTATTCTGGTTCATCCTGGCTTATTCTGGTTCATCCTGGCTCATTCTGGTTCATTCTGGCTTATTCTGGTTCATCCTGGCTTATTCTGGTTCATCCTGGCTTATTCTGGTTCATTCTGGCTTATTCTGGTTCATCCTGGCTTATTCTGGCTCATTCTGGCTCATTCTGGCTCATTCTGGTTCATCCTGGCTCATTCTGGCTCATTCTGGTTCATTCTGGCTCATTCTGGTTCATCCTGGCTCATTCTGGCTCATTCTGGTTCATTCTGGCTCATTCTGGCTCATTCTGGTTCATTCTGGCTCATTCTGGTTCATCCTGGCTTATTCTGGTTCATTCTGGCTTATTCTGGTTCATCCTGGCTTATTCTGGCTCATTCTGGTTCATTCTGGCTCATTCTGGCTCATTCTGGTTCATCCTGGCTCATTCTGGCTCATTCTGGTTCATTCTGGCTCATTCTGGCTCATTCTGGTTCATCCTGGCTCATTCTGGCTCATTCTGGTTCATTCTGGCTCATTCTGGTTCATCCTGGCTCATTCTGGCTCATTCTGGCTCATTCTGGTTCATTCTGGTTCATCCTGGCTCATTCTGGCTCATCCTGGCTCATTCTGGCTCATTCTGGTTCATCCTGGCTCATTCTGGCTCATTCTGGTTCATCCTGGCTCATTCTGGTTCATCCTGGCTTATTCTGGCTCATTCTGGTTCATCCTGGCTCATTCTGGTTCATCCTGGCTCATTCTGGCTCATTCTGGTTCATCCTGGCTCATTCTGGCTCATTCTGGTTCATTCTGGCTCATTCTGGCTCATTCTGGTTCATCCTGGCTCATCCTGGCTCATTCTGGCTCATTCTGGTTCATCCTAGCTCATTCTGGTTCATCCTGGCTCATTCTGGCTCATTCTGGTTCATTCTGGCTCATTCTGGCTCATTCTGGTTCATTCTGGCTCATTCTGGCTCATTCTGGTTCATCCTGGCTCATTCTGGCTCATTCTGGTTCATCCTGGCTCATTCTGGCTCATTCTGGCTCATTCTGGTTCATCCTGGCTCATTCTGGCTCATTCTGGTTCATCCTGGCTCATTCTGGCTCATTCTGGTTCATTCTGGCTCATTCTGGTTCATCCTGGCTCATTCTGGCTCATTCTGAGTGGCACGGTGCCTTCTTCTTCCTCTGGGTTTCTTTGAGGAAGAAAATATTCCACAATATTTTCTCTTCTTGGAGAGCAGACTCTGAGGCAGACCCCAGGGGCAGCTCCTCTGACCTCTACACCCCTCCTCTCTCTCCATCTCTCTCTCTCTCTCTCTCTCGAGCAGGGGGGGGAGTGGCTGGGGTGGAGGGACGAGTGCCTGAAGCCAAGCGGTGCCTGCCATGACCTGCACACTAGGACCAGCCTGCAGACCAGGGCAGGGTGTCTCCCTGCCCGTCCATCATAGTTTTAACATCTGAGTTGAGTGAGAAGAGACGACATTCGCAAATGGATTTTATTTTATTTTTCATCTTCTCTGTTTTCCAAGCAAAATGGTAACATGCAAACTGGCTGCCTGGGAGGCGTGTCCACTTCTTCCTCCAGCTAGGACCGTGAGGAACCGTATGCCGGGACCCGGAGCCCCAAGCAGGACAGAGACAACAAAGGGAGCTGCCCAGCCCTGCCGCTGCCTGAGGTCTGAGCAGCAGCCTGGGGAAGCGCCCGGGTGTTTCTTTCTTGAAAACACACTTCGGGATTTTAGATGTGTCATGAGCACAGGCTGCGTGTCTCCCAAGCAAATTTCAGAGTTTAACATCTTTAATCACACAAGTGGATAAGCCCCCGCTGAGGTGGATGCTTCCAATGAAAAACTGTCGGGCTTTGTGTGACTCTCAAATCCAAGTGCTCTGTCTGCTCTGAGATAAGAAACAGCCACTCCCAGAGGATCCCTGAGCCAGCAGGCTGCGGGCCGCCTCCTCTCAATCCTTTCAGTCACATGACTGGCACGTGGCAGGATCCGGGGAGGACTGAGAAGTGGGCAGGGGCTGGGAGAAGCACAGAGAACTGCTGAGGGGGACGACGGCCTGGGCACCACACACCCCAGGCCCAGGTGTGGACACCGTCTGGCGGGAGGCTCCTCGCTCACGCACAGGCATGCGGGGAAGTCGGGTTAGAGTCCGGCAAAAGCGGGCAGATCCACACGGGCTGTCTGAGTCTGTTTAGACTGAAGCCGGGAGCAGAGACTCAGAAGGACAGTGCTGCCACTGACACTCACAGTCGTTCCACACCGATCGCCGGTGACCAGCAAGAAATGCCAGTTCCAAGCATGATCTCAAAACGGAACAATGTGACGTGTCTTAGCGCACAGAAGCGGGCCCAGACCCACGGGAGACACTCAGGCTGCCCCAAAGGGAGGCGCGTTCCCTTGTGATAAGGGCCCATGTCTGTGGCAAATTAGTGAATTTGGTGACTCAGTTTGGTCTGGCAAAATCAAATTAAAGGGTATACTTCAACTGCTGCCCTCGACAAGCTACTTTCTTTTTTACATTCACATGGAAACTTTCTGAATAGTCTGCGACCTGGGGGGCTGGACAGTAGCGCAGCAGGTTAAGCACACATGGTGCTATGCACAAGGACCCACACAGGGATCCCGGTTCAAGCCCCCGGCTCCCCACCTGCGGGGGGGGGGGGGTCGCTTCACAATCGGGGAAGTGGGGAAGCAGGTCTGCAGGTGTCTCTCTGTCTCTCTCCCTCTCTATCCCCCCTCCCCTCTCAATTTCTCTCTGTCCCGTCCAATGAAATGAATAAGAAAGTGGCCACCAGGAGCTGTGGGCTCATAGCACTGACACTGAGCCCACCCTGAAGGCAAAAAAGTTAAAATAATAATAATAATCTGGGGTTTTATTGTTGTGGAGGCTGTACTTGTTTTGTTGTTTGATTTTGCTCTCGAGAGCTTTGGGTTGTGTGGTCTTAATTACAAAGACAACCATTTTCTGACCCCTTTCAGTTAAAAAATGTTCAAACTTTCAGTAAAGATGAAAAGTTAAAGACGTACATTTTAAACTTGGATCACTGAAGTTCTGAAAATAAAAATCTCACGTGGTTTGAATTTTTGTAGCATTTCTACATTTATCAAATGTCTCGCTTTCACAATTTTAATGGCTGTTGTTGCTTCAGGCTCCAGGCAGAAATGTCCAGACAGAAAGAGGCGGCCGGGTGGCGGTTCCCCCAGTCAGGTGCACATAGGATGAAGCGCAGGACCTCCACAAGGACCCGGGTTCGAGCCCCCGCTCCCCGCCTGCGGGGGGAAAGCCTCACGAGTGGTGAAGCAGGGCTGCAGGTGTCTCTCTGTCTCTCTGTCTTCCCCTTCCTCTCAGTTCCTCTCTGTTCTGCCCAATAAAATGGAAACAAACGGCCTCCAGGAGCAGCGGATTTGTAGTGCCGGCACCGAGCCCCAGTGACAACCCTGGAGGCAGAGAGACAGAGACAGAGACACAGAGAGATGAAGGGAGAGAGACCACAGCGCCAAAGCTCCCGCAGTGACGTGGAAGTCTGGCTCGACCCGGGTCTCCTGCCTGGCAGAGCAGGCACCTTCCCCGGTGAGCTGTCATGCCGGCCTCCCCGTTTGCATCGCTAACCTCTTGGTGTTTGTTCGGGGGTCTTCCTCTCCCCATCTGCGAGAGCGTGCCTTCAGGAAGGGCCCTCGGCCATCCGCACCCCCGGGCTCACGAGAGCTGCTCCTCTGGGTGTGGGTGTGGGTGTCGGTGTCTAAGCGAGGGGACGGGTGGGGAAGAGGCGTCCAGCTGGACCACGGGCCCAAGTGTGGGGACTCATCCTGCATGCGGCGCCCGCCCGCCGGGGATCCGCGGGTGTGCGGGGTCGGGGGGGAGAGGGGCCGCTAGGGCCGGGCTGTTCTCCAGGGAACCCGCAGCCCAGAGGCGTTCCCATGGGCCGGGCGCCGACCCTCCCCGCCGCACAACCCGGGCGCCCAGAGGGGAGAGGCCTTTCTGGGGCTCAATTAGCTCTCTGGACGGCGCCCTCCGCGTTTGAGGAGCTGACAGCCGCTGTCTTCTCCTCCCTCCCTTCCTCCTCAGCGTCTTTTCAGGGAGGATCAAAGCCTTCACAGCTGAGTGGACGCCAATGGCGGCACATTCAGCCCGACAGCTCACACGCAGCCCTGAAAGGCCGCACGTCACCCTTTTCTTCCTGAGTGTCGCTGTGAGAGCGCGACACCATGGGAGGAAGCAGCCTGGCTTTTCTCTCTGTCCTTCGCAGAGAAAAAGCCGTCCCAGGCGCGTCCCTGTGGAGAGTGGAGACTGGGAAGCACAGGGCCTGCGGGCCTCCCCCGGCTGTGGGACCAGCTCCCGGGCCGCCCACCGCCCACCGCACACTGGGCAGAATTCTGGGCGTGAGCTCAGAGTGAATCGCTCTCGGCCGAACAAAAGCATTTCCCCCACTCCTGCGGGGCAGAGGGGAGCAGGAGGGGTCCCGGGGACCAGGGCGTCACAGACGGGGCCGGGAGCCACCCTGTCCACCTGCCGCTGCCTCCGCAGGGCCCGTGGGGGGCACACTCGCTCCCGAGCAGGGGACCCCTCGGCTGTCTGGGGGCCGGTGAGGGCGACCACAGTTGTGTGCCCCTCCCCAGTCCCTCCTGCCCCGGTGCACCCAGCTCTCAGCAGCTTCTCGGCTCCTGTGGCCGCCTCCTCCGTGGGTCACCGGGGTACGCGTCTCTCTCGGCCTCACCGGGACCTGATTGCGGCCGGGAACTCCAGGCCCCCAAGGTGAGCCCTCAGGACGGAGAGCTGGAGCAGAGGGCCTGAGGACGGTAACTCGGGCTCCCCTCTCCCCTGCCCCTCTCCTCTCCACTCCCCTCCTCTCCCCTGCCCTCCTCTCCACTCCCCTCTTCTCCCCTGCCTTCCCCTGCCCTCCTCCCCCCTGCCCTCCTCTCCTCCCCCCTCCTCTACACCAGAGTCTCACAGGGCTTATGTCTGCAGAAAGAATCCACCACTCCAGTGAGCTGTTTCCTTCCCCCTTCCTTCCTTCCTTCCTTCCTTCCTTCCTTCCTTCCTTCCTTCCTTCCTTTTATAGAAACAGAGAAGTTGACAGGGGAGGGGGAGATAGAGGGAGAGGCACCTGCAGCCCTGCTCCACCCTTCTGAAGCTTCCCCCTGCAGGTGGGGAGCAGGGGCTTGAACCCGGGGCCTGCACCACCCAGCGCCTGTTTTTCCTTTTCCATCAGCATGTGAGCAGCCCATGGGCTTCCTGAAAGTCCACCCAAACTCTCCGCTCACACAGAGATCCCATGTGGGAGTCGGGCGGCAGCGCAGCGGGTTAAGCGCAGGTGGCGCAAAGCACAAGGACTGGCCTAAGGATCCTGGTTCGAGCCCCCGGCTCCCCACCTGCAGGGGAGTCGCTTCACAGGCGGTGAAGCAGGTCTGCAGATGTCTGTCTGTCTCTCCCCCTCTGTGTCTTCCCCTCCTCTCTCCATTTCTCTCTGTCCTATCCAACAACAACAGCAATAACGACAATAACTATAACAACAACAACATGGAGAAAATGGCCTCCAGGAGCAGTGGAGTCATAGTGCCGGCACCGAGCCCAGCAGTCACCCTGGAGGGAAAAACAAACAAACAAAAAACACCCTAATGTGTAGTCTGGCCATACGGAGTTTCCCAAACCATTATGCTACCTGCCACTTCATGTGACTGGCAGGGGGAAGATGAGAGGGAGGTGGGGAGAGACTGAGAGACGCCCGCAGCCCTGCTTCACTCGTGACGCTCTCTGCCCACAGGTGTGGACTGGGGGCTTGAACCCGGGTCCTTGCACACTGGGTAATACGTGCACTTAACCAAGTGCACCACCATCTGGCCCCTCCCCTTAAGGCAATTTTTTTGACCAGTTATAACCCTGTTGGAAAAATAATTTTTATTAGTGATTTACTATTGATTTGCAAAATTATAAGGTAACAAGGGCGTCTGTCTACATTTGTGTGTGTGGCTTTGCCGATTTTTCTAGGTCCTGTCTTCTCTTCCTTCCTGAGTCACACCCACACGGGGCACAGTCTGCTGACATCCTCGAGAAACGCCATTTCTCCCGGAGCCTGGGGCTCTCGCTGCTCAGGCTGGGGAGGGCGGCTGTGCCCCTTCTGAGCTGGTGCCGCCCTCTCCCTTCTTTCTGAACGGCTTGGCCTGGAGTGGCAAAGCCCTACAAATGGGAGTAGGGGGAGAAAGGAAGGAAAGAAGGAAGAGAGAGACAGAGAGAGAGAGAGGGAGAGAGAGAGAGCACGAGCTGGCTTAAGAAATGACTGCTCCCCCTTCAAGCCCCTCCGGTCTGCATGGCACAGAGCCCCTGGGCAGCCCAAGGGCCGGCTGGCCACCCATGAGAGGCTCCTGCCGGATGCCCGGGGGGGGGGGGGTGGGCGCCACCAAGCAACACCCTTAGGTGGGGCTGTGGGGAGAGACTGGGAGTCCACGCTGCCGAGCGGATCCCTCTCCAGCTGTGGTGAGTAAGCTCGCTGGCGGACCCACTGAACCCACTGCTACCTGCGGGGGGCCGAGCGTCGTGGGCACGCCCTGCCGGGACAGCGTGTGCGTGGCGTGGCCCGGGACGCACGTGGGGGGTCGCCAGCCCCAGGCTCCCTCTTGGGAAGAGGCGCAGGAGAAACTGAGTCCCCAGCTGCCCTGGTGATGTGCACTGTAAGGTGACCTCAGCCGGGAAGGAAAGGTGCGGGTAGCCAGAACACTGGGCGGCCCTTTCCCTTCGCAGCTCTGAAAGTCTCAGGCGACAGCCACAGCAGACCCGTGACAGCAGGAGAGGGCTCGAGAACGCAGGCAGACAGGGGCCGCGACGGGTAGCCTATGGGGTGGTGCCGGTCACACTCCGGCCCTGTGTGCCACGGCGTCGGCAAAGCTCGACGAATCTGGAACATCTCGCGTCTCCTCCAGATATAAACCGAGTCGGTGAAGACTGAGGCAGCCCTAGGCTGAGGAGGACAGGGACCGCAGAGCAGGGCAGAGGGGAGGGAAGCCAGCTGCCTTCAGAGGTCGCCCTGGTACCACCGCAATTCATGGGGGGGGGGGGCGCTGAGCACACACACCTGGGCTGATCACACACACCTAGGCTGATCACACACACCTGGGCTGAGCACACACACCTGGGCTGATCACACACACCTGTGCTGAGCACACACACCTGGGCTGATCACACACACCTGGGCTGATCACACATACCTGCGCTGAGCACACTCCTGGGCTGATCACACACACCTGAGCTGAGCACACACACCTGGGCTAACACACACCTGGGCTGAGCACACACCCTCATGTCCTGAGGCCCTGCCCAGGCCCAGTCTGAGGTCCTGAACACAATGGATTCCTGTCTTCTCCCCGAGGTTCACGGACTCTCTACAGAAGCTGTGTCCTGCCAGAAGCTGTGTGTGACACGTGCCCTGCTGGATGCCACACTTGGGGGACTCGCTGTGGAGGCCCTGCCCTGCCCTGCCCTGCCCTGCCCCTGTCGCTGCACACGCTAGAGTCACACCAGAGGCAGGTCCCACCCTTCCGCATGCACCCCTGCACTCAGACCCAGAGGCTGGGCCCCTGCAGACCAACCTCTGCCACCATCAGCTTGAATCCCAGTTGTCCTGTGAGCGGGGTCCAAGCTGCCCTCACAGAAGGGTCACCCGGGGAGGGGAGCCCCCAGCCCCCAAAGTAGATGGGGACATTCTGTGGTTCTAGACTCTGGGTGCCGGCAGACCTAGAGAGCCAGGGTGGGAGCGTGCGGGGAGGACCACCCTGCCAGCACCTGGGCCCGGGGCCTGACAAAGACCGTGCCAGCTCGGGATCAGACGCCAGTGACTCGCAGGCCTGAGGGGCACAGGGCACAGGAAGGCAGAAGGGCACAGCCAGACGTGAGCGCCAGAAGTTTTAAATAAATATTTTAATTCTATTGTTGGCATTCACACTTTGAAAGCATACAGTATGTTACAGATATCAAATGTGAAAAATATTAATGTTACAGAAGTAACAGGTATAAAAAGGTCCTTTCTTACCTCCCCCAAAAGTAAGAAACGTTTTCAGCATAGGAAAATATCAGTATCAAACAGCTCAGGTGAAAAAGAAAAATAGTCTTTACACAGTATTAAAAAAAAAAAACAAAACTACAAAATGACAGGAGACGAGTTGACATTTGCCTGTTTATAAATTAGAAAGACTGGGGACTTGTTTCTGTTGGCAAAAGGAGTCCAATCACAGACTCTGTTAGGCTGATTCTTAGAACATTCTAGAAGACACGGAACCTTCCTTAATAAATTACGGTAAAACGTTCCAGCTAACGTGTCCGGCGGCTGTGAGCCTGATCCAAGCAGAAGGCATGAGTGCAGCTGGACTGTGCTCACCGAGCGCCTCCACTACCCTCCGTCAGAGTTCTGGGGCCTGGAACATTCCAGAAGCTGGCGTGGCCTCTCCTGGGTGTGAGTTCCTCGTCTTCCATGGGGGGCTCGTCCACGCTGGTGGGGGTGGGGACCATACACCCCACCTGGGGCCTCCCCAACTCCAAGAGTCACAAAGGGAAGGAGAGTCTGGGAGGGGGCGGCCAGTCCCTGCAGCTGATCCTGGCCTGTGGCCCCTGGACTCCGCAGGGCGCTGCGGCCTGAGATCCCTGGGATCCGCAGAGTGCTTCGGGCTGAGGCCCCTGTTCCCCAACGGCCCCTCTTTCCCGAGGTTCGGCAGCACCCTGGAGTCCGAGCCCCTCACGAGCCCCGTGAGCCCCGTGTGCATGGGAAGGGGGACTCCCTGCCCATGGGCGCCATGCCTTGGAGTCCCCACGGGTCACAGGCCTCGCGGGGATGGGGGGGGGCGTCCCTGCTTGTGGGTGCAGTGCCCTGGGGTCCAAATCTCATGGGCCCTGTGAGGAGTCCCTGCCAATGGTCACCTCATCCTGGTGTCTGGGTTTCAAAAGCCCTACAGGGCTTCTCGCTCAGGGTGCTGAGCCCTGAGTTTCACAGGCCCTGGGGTGGGGGGGGGGGGTTCCTGCCCATAGGGGCTGGGCTCTGGGGTCCCGCCTCTCACAGGCCCTGCGAGGAGCTCCCCACCCACGGGGTCTGAGTCTCAGGGGCCCTGCGGGGTTCTCCGCCCATGGGGTCTGAGTCTCAGGGGCCCTGCGGGGGCTCCCCGCCCATGGGTGCCGCGCCCTGGCCGTCGTGGCCGGCCGCCTGCTCGGGCAGAGACGCCAGGTCCCTGAAGACGTCCACGTAGTGCCCGAAACCGGGGCCCCAGCTGAGCAGCCCATCCCAGTCGAGCGCAGCCGCATCCTCTGCCCCGCGCCCCGGGGTGCGGCGCCCAGCCCTGCGGGCCGCGTCCTGCCCGTCGGCCCAGTCCCCTAGGCGGCGCGCGCGGGGCGGCGGCCGCTCCAGCTCCACCTCGGAGCAGGTGAAGGATGCGTGCGAGTCGCTGTCAGAGGACGAGTCGTCGGGCGCGGGCAGCCCGTCGGCCGGGTTGCGGGCGCGGGCAGGCGGGCGGCCGTCGGAGGAAGACGAGGAGCGGCCGTGGTCGGCACTGCAGATGCTGGGCGCGCGGGGCCGGGGCGCGTGCAGCCGCTCCACCTCGTCCAGGCTCAGGCCCGCAGGGGGCGCGGCGCCCAGGGGTGCGCAAGCGGGGCGCGGCCGGCGGCCCAGGCGCGGTGGCCCGGGGTCTGTGGGAGCGGGGCTGCGGCGCGGGCGGGGCGCGGCGGGCGCGGGGCTGCGGCGCGGGGAGCCGGGTGCGCCCAGGCCGAGCGGGGCCCCCCAGGCGCCCAGGGGCGCGGGCGAGGCGCGGGCCAGGCCCAGGGGGCTGCGGCGCTGCAGGGCCAGGCGCGGGCCGCGGCTGCGGAAGTGGCGGTAGTGCTGGACCACGTCGGCGTCGGACGGCGCGATGGAGCTGGCCGCGTCGATGTCGTAGAGCTCGGGCGGGGCGCCCAGGGGCGCGGGCAGCGCGGGCGGGGCGCTGGGCACGGCGGGCGTGGGGAATAGCAGGTAGGGGTGCTCGCGCTCCAGCACGTCGGGCCTCGGGGTGCCCTCGGGCTGCTTGCGCACGGCCAGCTCGTCGGCGAAGGGCAGGTGGTCGCGGCCGTCGAAGGCGCCGTTCTCGCTGCCCTTGTGCGCGCCCTTGGGTGCGTGGCGGCGGCGGTGGCGGCACAGGCCGAGGCCCAGCAGCAGCAGCAGGAGGCCGAGCGCGGCGGCGCCGCTGGCCAGGGCGGCGGGCAGGGCCCAGGGGGGCGCGGCGGGGCCGGGACCGGGACCGGGGCCGGGCGCGGGCAGGCAGGCGTGGGCCGAGCCGGCGGGCCGGCAGAGCAGCCCCGGGGCGCAGCGCACGCCCAGGCAGGCGGCGGGGGTCTCGCAGGTGCGGCCGGCGTGCGAGGCGGGGCAGCGGCACAGGAAGCCCGAGGGCAGCGGCTCGCAGCGGCCGCCGTGCAGGCAGGGGTGGGAGGCGCAGGCCCCGGGCGGCGCGCAGGCGAAGGCGCCCCAGCGGTCCAGGCACAGCTGGCCGGCCGGACACGGGCCACTGGCGCACACGTCGGGGCCCAGGCAGCCGGGCCGCACGGAGCCCGGGGGGACGCTGGACACCGAGGCCCAACGGTGCCGGCCCGAGAAGGGCAGCCGCTCTTCTCCGTAGCGCAGCCAGGCCACGCAGCCCCGGAAGCCTGGGGGGGAAGGAGGTGCGGTGGTCAGTGAGCTGGGGGGACCTGGCCAGGGGCTTACCTGCACCCCTCCCAGGAAAGAGTCCCAGTGGGCCACCCGGCACCCTCCCAGGACAGACCCAGTGGGACACCCGGCCCCATCCCAGGACAGAGTCCCAGTGGGCCACCCGGCACCCTCCCAGGACAGTCCCAGTGGGCCACCCGGCACCCTCCCAGGACAGACCCAGTGGGCCACCCGGCACCCTCCCAGGACAGACCCAGTGGGACACCCGGCCCCATCCCAGGACAGAGTCCCAGTGGGCCACCCGGCACCCTCCCAGGACAGACCCAGTGGGCCACCCGGCACCCTCCCAGGACAGACCCAGTGGGCCACCCGGCCCCCTCCCAGGACAGAGTCCCAGTGGGCCACCCGGCACCCTCCCAGGACAGTACCAGTGGGACACCCGGCACCCTCCCAGGACAGAGTCCCAGTGGGCCACCCGGCACCCTCCCAGGACAGTCCCAGTGGGCCACCCGGCACCCTCCCAGGACAGACCCAGTGGGCCACCCGGCACCCTCCCAGGACAGACCCAGTGGGCCACCCGGCACCCTCCCAGGACAGACCCAGTGGGCCACCCGGCACCCTCCCAGGACAGACCCAGTCGGCCACCCGGCACCCTCCCAGGACAGACCCAGTCGGCCACCCGGCACCCTCCCAGGACAGAGTTCCAGTGGGCCACCCGGCACCCTCCCAGGACAGAGTCCCAGTTGGCCACCCGGCACCCTCCCAGGACATACCCAGTGGGCCACCCAGCACCCTCCCAGGACAGACCCAGTGGGACACCCGGCACCCTCCCAGGACAGACCCAGTGGGCCACCCGGCCCCCTCCCAGGACAGAGTCCCAGTGGGCCACCCAGCACCCTCCCAGGACAGACCCAGTGGGCCACCCGGCCCCCTCCCAGGACAGAGTCCCAGTGGGACACCCGGCACCCTCCCAGGACAGACCCAGTGGGCCACCCGGCCCCCTCCCAGGACAGACCCAGTGGGCCACCCGGCACCCTCCCAGGACAGACCCAGTGGGCCACCCGGCACCCTCCCAGGACAGACCCAGTGGGTCACCCGGCACCCTCCCAGGACAGACCCAGTGGGTCACCCGGCCCCCTCCCAGGACAGAGTCCCAGTGGGCCACCCGGCACCCTCCCAGGACAGAGTCCCAGTGGGCCACCCGGCACCCTCCCAGGACAGACCCAGTGGGCCACCCGGCACCCTCCCAGGACAGAGTCCCAGTGGGCCACCCGGCCCCCTCCCAGGACAGACCCAGTGGGCCACCCGGCCCCCTCCCAGGACAGAGTCCCAGTGGGCCACCCGGCCCCCTCCCAGGACAGAGTCCCAGTGGGCCACCCGGCACCCTCCCAGGACAGACCCAGTGGGCCACCCGGCCCCCTCCCAGGACAGAGTCCCAGTGGGCCACCCGGCACCCTCCCAGGACAGACCCAGTGGGCCACCCGGCACCCTCCCAGGACAGAGTCCCAGTGGGCCACCCGGCACCCTCCCAGGACAGAGTCCCAGTGGGCCACCCGGCACCCTCCCAGGACAGACCCAGTGGGCCACCCGGCCCCCTCCCAGGACAGACCCAGTGGGCCACCCGGCCCCCTCCCAGGACAGAGTCCCAGTGGGCCACCCAGCACCCTCCCAGGACAGACCCAGTGGGCCACCCGGCACCCTCCCAGGACAGAGTCCCAGTGGGCCACCCGGCACCCTCCCAGGACAGACCCAGTGGGACACCCGGCCCCCTCCCAGGACAGACCCAGTGGGCCACCCGGCACCCTCCCAGGACAGACCCAGTGGGCCACCCGGCACCCTCCCAGGACAGACCCAGTGGGCCACCCGGCACCCTCCCAGGACAGACCCAGTGGGTCACCCGGCACCCTCCCAGGACAGACACAGTGGGTCACCCGGCCCCCTCCCAGGACAGAGTCCCAGTGGGCCACCCGGCACCCTCCCAGGACAGAGTCCCAGTGGGCCACCCGGCACCCTCCCAGGACAGACCCAGTGGGCCACCCGGCCCCCTCCCAGGACAGACCCAGTGGGCCACCCGGCACCCTCCCAGGACAGAGTCCCAGTGGGCCACCCGGCCCCCTCCCAGGACAGACCCAGTGGGCCACCCGGCCCCCTCCCAGGACAGAGTCCCAGTGGGCCACCCGGCCCCCTCCCAGGACAGAGTCCCAGTGGGCCACCCGGCACCCTCCCAGGACAGACCCAGTGGGCCACCCGGCACCCTCCCAGGACAGAGTCCCAGTGGGCCACCCGGCACCCTCCCAGGACAGACCCAGTGGGCCACCCGGCACCCTCCCAGGACAGAGTCCCAGTGGGCCACCCGGCACCCTCCCAGGACAGAGTCCCAGTGGGCCACCCGGCACCCTCCCAGGACAGACCCAGTGGGCCACCCGGCCCCCTCCCAGGACAGACCCAGTGGGCCACCCGGCCCCCTCCCAGGACAGAGTCCCAGTGGGCCACCCAGCACCCTCCCAGGACAGACCCAGTGGGCCACCCGGCACCCTCCCAGGACAGAGTCCCAGTGGGCCACCCGGCACCCTCCCAGGACAGACCCAGTGGGACACCCGGCCCCCTCCCAGGACAGACCCAGTGGGCCACCCGGCACCCTCCCAGGACAGACCCAGTGGGCCACCCGGCACCCTCCCAGGACAGACCCAGTGGGCCACCCGGCACCCTCCCAGGACAGACCCAGTGGGTCACCCGGCACCCTCCCAGGACAGACACAGTGGGTCACCCGGCCCCCTCCCAGGACAGAGTCCCAGTGGGCCACCCGGCACCCTCCCAGGACAGAGTCCCAGTGGGCCACCCGGCACCCTCCCAGGACAGACCCAGTGGGCCACCCGGCCCCCTCCCAGGACAGACCCAGTGGGCCACCCGGCACCCTCCCAGGACAGAGTCCCAGTGGGCCACCCGGCCCCCTCCCAGGACAGACCCAGTGGGCCACCCGGCCCCCTCCCAGGACAGAGTCCCAGTGGGCCACCCGGCCCCCTCCCAGGACAGAGTCCCAGTGGGCCACCCGGCACCCTCCCAGGACAGACCCAGTGGGCCACCCGGCCCCCTCCCAGGACAGAGTCCCAGTGGGCCACCCAGCACCCTCCCAGGACAGACCCAGTGGGCCACCCGGCACCCTCCCAGGACAGAGTCCCAGTGGGCCACCCGGCACCCTCCCAAGACAGAGTCCCAGTGGGCCACCCGGCACCCTCCCAGGACAGACCCAGTGGGCCACCCGGCCCCCTCCCAGGACAGACCCAGTGGGCCACCCGGCCCCCTCCCAGGACAGAGTCCCAGTGGGCCACCCGGCACCCTCCCAGGACAGACCCAGTGGGCCACCCGGCACCCTCCCAGGACAGAGTCCCAGTGGGCCACCCGGCACCCTCCCAGGACAGAGTCCCAGTGGGCCACCCGGCCCCCTCCCAGGACAGACCCAGTGGGCCACCCAGCCCCCTCCCAGGACAGAGTCCCAGTGGGCCACCCGGCACCCTCCCAGGACAGAGTCCCAGTGGGCCACCCGGCACCCTCCCAGGACAGAGTCCCAGTGGGCCACCCGGCACCCTCCCAGGACAGACCCAGTGGGACACCCGGCCCCCTCCCAGGACAGACCCAGTGGGCCACCCGGCACCCTCCCAGGACAGAGTCCCAGTGGGCCACCCAGCACCCTCCCAGGACAGACCCAGTGGGACACCCGGCACCCTCCCAGGACAGACCCAGTGGGCCACCCGGCACCCTCCCAGGACAGAGTCCCAGTGGGACACCCGGCACCCTCCCAGGACAGAGTCCCAGTGGGACACCCGGCACCCTCCCAGGACAGAGTCCCAGTTGGCCACCCGGCACCCTCCCAGGACAGAGTCCCAGTGGGCCACCCAGCACCCTCCCAGGACAGACCCAGTGGGACACCCGGCCCCCTCCCAGGACAGACCCAGTGGGCCACCCGGCACCCTCCCAGGACAGAGTCCCAGTGGGCCACCCAGCACCCTCCCAGGACAGACCCAGTGGGACACCCGGCACCCTCCCAGGACAGACCCAGTGGGCCACCCGGTACCCTCCCAGGACAGAGTCCCAGTGGGCCACCCGGCACCCTCCCAGGACAGACCCAGTGGGCCACCCGGCACCCTCCCAGGACAGAGTCCCAGTGGGCCACCCAGCACCCTCCCAGGACAGACCCAGTGGGACACCCGGCACCCTCCCAGGACAGACCCAGTGGGCCACCCGGCACCCTCCCAGGACAGAGTCCCAGTGGGCCACCCGGCCCCCTCCCAGGACAGAGTCCCAGTGGGACACCCGGCACCCTCCCAGGACAGAGTCCCAGTTGGCCACCCGGCACCCTCCCAGGACAGAGTCCCAGTGGGCCACCCGGCACCCTCCCAGGACAGACCCAGTGGGCCACCCGGCACCCTCCCAGGACAGAGTCCCAGTGGGCCACCCAGCACCCTCCCAGGACAGACCCAGTGGGCCACCCGGCACCCTCCCAGGACAGAGTCCCAGTGGGCCACCCGGCCCCCTCCCAGGACAGACCCAGTGGGCCACCCGGCCCCCTCCCAGGACAGACCCAGTGGGCCACCCGGCCCCCTCCCAGGACAGACCCAGTGGGCCACCCGGCCCCCTCCCAGGACAGACCCAGTGGGTCACCCGGGCCCCCGCCCAAGGGACAGACAGGGCCAGGCGCCACCGGGAGACGGGTCCGGGCTGACTGGCCGTCGCCAACCCTCTAGAGGCAGCACCGGCACCCAAGGGTGCTCCCGCCATCCCGCAGGGCCCGCCTCACCTGTCCAGCCATCCTGCTGGCCCTGGCCAGGGGGGATGCCCCCCAGGGAGATGGTGAGCACTTCCAGGCCCCCGAAGTCCTGCGTGGGGTGCGGCACGGCCCTGCTGGGCGCCCCGTCGAGCGACAGCACCGTGGCTGTCCCGTTCTTCCCCAGGTGGAAGGTGTGCCATTGGCCGTCCGCCACGTACACTTCCGGGATGTGCCGCTCCACCCTGCCCGCGCCGCCCGCGTCCGAGGTGAAGTGCACGTTGCCATTCCTGATCTGCAAGGCACACGGGGCACTGAGGGCTGCTGCGGAGACAGTGTCACGGCCACGTGTCTCTGTCCTTGTGTCTGAACAACCACAGTGAGCGCGGAGCAGTGGGGAGCTCTCTCACGCTCGCTGTCCGGGTGAATAACAGTAACGACAAGGTGAGAGGAGGCCGCCGTGCCTGTGCTCACTGTGCAGTGGGGCCCGGGGACGTGGGGGCACCGCCGTCTGGGGCACCTGGCTGTGACCTGGCTGCGCGCCCAGCAGGGCAGCGGGGCCTCTCCGGTCTCGGCTCCCGGGTCCCGGGCTCAGGGTGGACACTAGAGCCGGTGAGTGGTGAGTCCAGGGATGGGGGACAGCACGGTCCCGGCCCCGATCTGACTCCCGGCTGGACGCAGGCGGCTTGCTCTGACACCGGATTAAATGTCTCTTCCTGCGCATCTGGCAGACCTGGGAGTGGGCTTGGCTGCACATCAGCGTGACTCACGGCTTAGGCTTTATGGGGATGGGCTCTGGAGACCGTGACAGGTTTCTGCACGGCGCCCAGGCAAGAGCGAGACAGTCGTGGTTAGGTGACGGTGACACCCGACAGCCGCCACCCGCGTCCACATGGGCACCCGAGGCCCCCGGGGTCACCGGGCTTCTCCCCTCCTCCCCACGCCGCCAGCTCCGATGAGTCTCCCCAAGGAGTACGGGGACGGGAGCCCCTCACGGCCACGCCAGGCTCCCGCCGGGCTCCCCCAGCACCTGGCGTGGGTTCCTGCCGGGTGCCCCCAGCCTGGTCACCCGCTCTCCCTGCTGAAGCTACACGTTGGTCCCGCTCTCAGCCCAGCTCTGAGCACGCGGGCCTTCACTCCAAGACAAAACCAGCAGAGAAGCTGCTCCCACAGCCCAGGGAAGGAGTCGGGCGTGGAGACCCCTGAGACCACTTCCACTAAGGACAGAGACATGGAGGAGAGAGACGGGGGGAGAGGAAGGGGGAGAGAGGGAGGGGAGGGAGAAAGAGAGAGAGAAAGGGAGAGAGGAAAGAGTGGGGGGAGAAAGAGAGGGACAAAGAAAGAGGGAGAGGGGCAGGGGGAAGAGGAAGGGGGAGGGAGGATGAGCTCACGGCAACACTCTTGCTGCCAGCCTGGTGCTGAGGGGAGCAGCCGTCTGTCCACAGGGTCCGCCGCCCCTTCAAGCTCCCTGACACTATTCTCACCACCTGCCAAGCCCCACGGTGTCTGAGAGCCGCCCCATCCCCTTGTCCAGGGAGTCCCCGTCCCCATGGTCCCCTCTGCACAGGCCCCCGTCCCAGCCCTCAGCCCGGCCCTGCTGGGAGTGCGGGGCACATGGTGACGGGGAGCTCCGGCCAGCTTTCTGCCCACAAGGCCTGGCGCCTGCCCCCCTGCACTCACTCAGACTTGGGCCCGTACCCAAGGGGGACACCACAGTTCCAGAGGGACTTCAGTGCCTGCCGTCTCCCTCTCTGTCTCCCTCCCTCGTAGAGCTGGGACATATGGCCAGGAGGGGTGAAATCTTACATAGCCCAGAAACACCAAAAAAAAAAAGTGATAAAAAGAAAGAAGCGGGAGGCTGTGGGCCACGTCCCCGGCTGACCTGGCGGAGACTGCGAGTGTGGAGGGCGAGGCTGTGCGTCCGTCACGCGGGAATCAGACCCACTGGCTGCTGTAAGCATTGTCCTCGCACCTTAGGAAATGAGCTTTCTTTCTGTTGTTTCCAAATCGCTTTATTTTTATCCCTGAATAATGTCTGCTCAGGGCCCCACCCTCCCCGGACGCTGGCTGGCTCAGAAGTAACTTCCAGTGATTCTCTAAGTGTCCCCTGTGCGGGTGACCAGGGCTCAGGAGTCCACTAGGACCCGTGTGACAACAGCCAGCAGGACTACAGCATGCAGGCAGTCAACCTGGACAGATCGCTGGTCTGAGATCAAGTCCTCTCTGAGGAGAAGGAAGCAGAGTAACAGCCTGGGGAATCAAGAGAAATGCGGGTGAGGAAGGTGGCACGGGGCTCCGCAAAAGACTCTCCTACCTGGGAGTCGGGCGGTAGCGCAGCGGGTTAAACGCACGTGGCGCAAAGCACAAGGACCGGTGTAAGGATCCCGGTTCGAGCCCCCGGCTCCCCACCTGCAGGGGAGTCGCTTCACAGGCGGTGAAGCAGGTCTGCAGGTGTCTGTCTTTCTCTCCCCCTCTCTGTCTTCCCCTCCTCTCTCCATTTCTCTCTGTTTTCTCTGTCCTATCTAACAACAATGACATCAATAATAACAACAACAATGAAAAACAACAAGGGCCACAAAGGGAAAATAAATAAATATTAAAAAGTTATTTTTAAAAAGCCTCCCCTGCCTGAGGCTCTGAGGCCCCAGGTTCCATGCCCAGCACCAGCAGCCAGGGCTCAGCAGGGTTCTGGCCTCTGTCTCTCTCCCATTAGCGTCAGCAAACTCAGGCAGAACCTCTCCACAAACCCTCTCGTCCTCACAGTCCGACAGCTCTCACAGGCACTGGGTGCCGCGGGGCCCGCGAGACTAAGCCCTGAGCGCGGCGCCCGGTCCCGCTGACTCTGTCTGCTCTGGGGACGCCTCGTGAGCAGCAGGTGGAGCAGAGGAGGAGACCCTACCACGCCACAGACAGAGCAGCAGGTGGAGCAGAGGAGGAGACCCCACCACACCACAGACAGAGCAGCAGGTGGAGCAGAGGAGGAGACCCCACCATGCCACAGACACGCTGCCGTTCTCTCACCAGCATCACTGCTTCCCCATCCCAGGGGTAGCACACTGCGCCAGCTGCCGCCTTCCGGGGCTGGGAGCCGGGTGCTGGGTGCCGGGTGCTGGTGCCAGGGGCTGGTGCCGGCTCAGAGCAGGGCTGCACGGGCCTCTAGGTCAGCAGCCTCTAGCAAGCACACCCTCGGGCCGCTCGCCGGCTGGAGCGCAGGGCGGACAGGACCCTGAGGTGAGCGGGAGAGGGGAGGGCGGGCCGGCGGGCGGCGGGGTGCAGCGCAGGGCAGGGCCTCACCTGCAGGGTGGTGTAGTTGCTGCTCTCCTGCACGTGGAGCAGGACGCCCTGCTCGCTCCTGGTCCTGAACTTCACCTCCAGGCTGCTCACCCCAAAGGGCTCGGAGACTCCGTGGAGGCTGGTCCTGAGCAGGTACTCACGCTTCTCACTCTGGCTCAGGTGGTAATCCAGACGGCCGGAGCCCTCCAGGGTCAGCGCCGTGTTCTCGGAGATGGCTGAGGGCACAGCAGGAAGGGGCTGGCGTCAGCATGTGCAAGGCCGCACGTGAACAGGGCCCCCAGAGGGACAAGCTGCTGGTACATGGCTGATGGGGACACTGATACTGGGGACACAGCTGATGGGGACACAGATACTGGGGACACAGCTGATGGGGACACTGATACTGGGCACACAGCTGATGGGGACACTGATACTGGGGACACAGCTGATGGGGACACAGATACTGGGGACACAGCT
Source organism: Erinaceus europaeus (assembly GCF_950295315.1). Taxonomy (NCBI): domain Eukaryota; kingdom Metazoa; phylum Chordata; class Mammalia; order Eulipotyphla; family Erinaceidae; genus Erinaceus; species Erinaceus europaeus. The sequence continues at coordinate 28,662 of NW_026647442.1, read as the reverse complement.
GATGGGGACACTGATACTGGGGACACAGCTGATGGGGACACTGATACTGGGACACAGGTGATGGGGACACTGATACTGGGGACATAGGTGATGGGGACATAGGTGATGGGGACACAGCTGATGGGGACACAGGTGATGGGGACGCAGATACTGGGACACAGATAGATAGTGGGACACAGCTGATGGGGACGCAGCCCTCCATAGGGACATGGCTTCAGGACACTCCTCAGGGACAGCCCCGCTGTGCATGATGGATCTGGGTGTCCCAGAGGCTCCTGTCCACCTGAGCCCCACCACCGGGGAGAGGCCAGAGCACGGCTGCCAAGGCCCAGGGTGACGAGGTCTCTGTCACCTGCCCAGCTGGACCCTGTGGCTTCCAGCCCGTCTCCAAAGCCCCCGACTTTCTATTTTCACAGCTAAAGGACGGGGTCTGGGCTGGAGCACAGCCCATGTCTGCACAGCGTGGGGTCGGCCATGCTGCTTTCAGCCTTGTTGTGACCAGCGCAGTCCAGTGACATCTGACGTCAAGGGGTGGGAGTTCTCTGCACCCAGGAGCTGAGGAGCAGAGAGGAACTGAGTCCCCGAGGCCCTGCACTGAGCCAAGTGCTGGGTGCTGGGTGCTGGGTGAAGGGGTCCTGGGGTGCACCATGCTCTGCAAAGCCAGCTCAGAGTGGATCTGCTGCACCCCAACTTTAACAGAAGAGCTCTGGGGAGGTCTGGCGGGGGCACACCCCATTAAGCGCACACAGTACTAAGCCCATGGAGCCCTGCAAAGATCCTGGTTCGAGGCCCTGATCCCCACCTGCAGGAGGGTCGCTTCACAGGCGGTGAAGCAGGTCTGCAGGTGTCTGTCTTTCTCTCCCTCTCTCTGTCTTCCCCTCCTCTCTCCATTTCTCTCTGTCCCATCCAATAAAATGGAAAAAGTAGCCTCCAGGAGCAGTGGATTCGCAGTGCTGGCACCAAGCCCCAGGCACAGCCCTGGAGGCACCTTGGCACTTCTCTGGCCAAGGACCCACCTGATGTCCAGCTGGGGAGGGGCTTACACTCTCGCTTTTAGAATAGTGACAGCATTGTTGTCTGCGTTTGGATTTGTCCTGAATAAAGTGACTAGGCCTTTGCCTTCCACCAGAAAGCCACTTTGGCTCAAGTTTTCTTGGAGTCTTGAGTTTCTGGCCACCACCCTCAGAGCAGATGCGCCTCAGGAGAGGGCTGTGACTGTGAGGGCTCCACAGTGAGCACTGTGTTCAGGATAAGCCCCTGTGAGGGGCCGTGGGCGAGTGGGGGGCCGGGACCGGAGCCTACCAGTCCGGCGGCCTCCCTCGCTGGTGACTGAGGGACCCGTCGCTGCCGGAGGCCCTGAGAGGCCGAGCTCGAGTCGGCTCCAAGGGCTGCACCCTCAAACCCCAGGCATCCGCTGCTGTCACCGTGCAGTGTCTGGGGCTCAGGCCAAGCGGGTCACACCACACCCCCAACACGGCAGGTGCCCATGGGTGTTGCCCCCGGAGGCAGAGTGTGGGCAGTCCAATCCCTGTCCCCACACACTGGGGCTCGAGTTCAGCCAGGTGGCCTGTCCCCTCCGGCCATTCTCTGGGGACTAAGGGTGAGCCTGCGCCCCGACGCCCCCAGCCCGTGGGGACACGCACGTTGCTCACAGTACTGCCCGGTCAGCCCCTCCGTGCAGCGACACTCCTGCCACGACCAGCGGTCCGTGCACGTGCCTCCGTTCTGGCAGGGGACAGCGGAGCAGGCACCTTCCAGCCGGGGACACCTGCGAGGGCAGTGACGCACAGCGGTCTGGGCATGTGGGCCAATGCCCACTGTGCTGAGCTGCTGTTGGGCACCGGCGGTCTGGGGTGTGCGACGCATGGCCCCGGGTGCCACCAGGAGCCATCGGCACTCGGGCCGGGCATGGCAGACACTGTTAGGCACACGCATCACCGTGTGCAAGGACCCGGGTTCGAGCCCCTGGTCCCCACCTGCAGGGGAGAAGCGTCACATGCGGTGAAGCAGGGCTACAGGTGTCTCCCTGTCTCTCTCCCTGTCTCCCCCTCCTCTCAGTTTCTCTCTGTCCTATCAAATATTTAAAAAGTAAAATAAAATAAATATGGCAGCCGGGTGGTGGCGCACCTGGTTAAGCGCTCACATTACAGAGCACAAGGACCCAGGTTCGAGACCCCGTCCCCACCTGCAGGGGGGAAGCTTCACGAGAGGTGAGGCAGGGCTGCAGGTGTCTCTCTGTCTCTCTCACCCCTCCCCTCTGTTCCTCTCTGTCTCCATCCCCCTCCTCTCAATGTCTCTCTGTCCACACGGCCGGGAGAGGGGAGTCCCACAGGACGCAGCACCACACCTCAAGCCATGGGGCCAGGGCTGCACGGCCACGTCAGGGGCGCGGACACTTCTGGTGTCACCCTGCAGCGACACCCAGGACGTGGGTCAGGCCGAGCTCCCAGAACACGGGCTGAACTGCAGCGCCTGGGCTGCCCATTTTTTCCCCATGTTTTTTAATTTCTAGTTTTATTTAAAGTCAGGATCTCACAGGACACTGGAACCCAGCCCCGGGAAAACCTTGCATGTGGCAGGCACCCTCCCCGCTTACCGGTCCACGATGCCCTGCGCCACCCATGCCTGGCTGGGCTCCAGTGGCCGCCCGTTCACCGCAAACTCCATGATGCAGCCCACAAAGTCGTGGCTCTCCACCTGGCCCCTGCGCTGCAGGATGGCATCCAGCGAGCGCACACCACCAACCGAAACGCGGTTGGGCTGGACGTCCAGGGTCCTGTGTGAGAAAGGACGGTGCTTGGCACCAGAACTCCCAGCAGGCTCCCGGCCACGGCTCCATCTTCCCTGGAAGCCGGGAAGCCCCAGGCCGCAGGAGGAGCAGCTCGGCCCAGAGGCCTTGGGGAGGGAGGAGACAGACCACAGGACCCCTTTCCAGAAGGGAGGGCAGCCAGCTGGCGGCAGCCCCTCCCATGCCCACACAGGCCCACCGGTCAGCACACATGCGTTACAGTGGGGGTCTCCAGCGTGCGGTGGTGACCAGTTGCGAGGACAGCGGGCACCTGCAGCCCTCAGGTCAGGAGGGTTCTCACCCACCCTACGTGGGACCCCCCATCCCAGGGGGCCCTCCTGCAGGGGATTGCCCCCCCCCCCCCAGGACCATCTGCTCTGTGGACTTCCTATTCCAGGATGTAAAATACGAAAGATTAAAGAGAGAGGACACACAGGCATCCTCCTCTGCTTTGTCTGTGACTCTAGCGTGGTGCCAGGGCTCGAACCCAGGGCCTCACTGGTGAAGCAGGTGTGTAACCGGGAGCTGCCGCACCCCACGCCCCGGCCCAGGTTTCTTTGGGGTTTTTTGTTGCTGTGTCCAGAGCTGCACTGCCTGGGGGACACACAGCTGCCCAGCGCTCACCAGTCATCTGACACGGCCACGTTGCTGACGGTGCAGTAGCCGGGCTCTTGGCTGTCTGAGCACCCATCCACGGTTAAGGAGGCAGCCTGGAGTGGGAGAGTCGGTCATCGTGGGGCTGGGGGCTGGGAGGTTGAGGGGCTCAGGGACCAGGGCCTCAGGGTGGGGCGCTGGGGGCTTTGGCCAGGACCTCGGGATGGGGGACTGGGGGCTTTGGCCAGGGCCTCAGGGTGGGTTGGGGGCTGGGGGCTTTGGCCAGGACCTCAGGGTGGGTTGGGGGCTGGGGGCTTTGGCCAGGACCTCAGGGTGGGTTGGGGGCTGGGGGCTTTGGCCAGGGCCTCGGGGTGGGTTGGGGGACCGGGGGCCGGGGCGAGGCCTACCATGCCCGCCCTGCGAGCCGTGACGGTGTGGAAGAGGCCGTCGGACACCCTCTTCGTGGTGGTGAGGCGGTAGGTGCCGCCGCCCAGGTTGAAGGAGAGACGCAGCCGCTCCCCGGCCACCTCCAGCGCCAGGAACTCGGCCCGCTCTCCGCTGCGGTTGTCGTGGGTGTAGAGCAGCAGGGCGTGGCTCTGCACCGTGGCGAACGTGACGTGGATGTAGTTGTTGTTGGGGTCCAGGCTGGGGAACTCCATGTAGGACAGCTCCTCGAAGCCGTAGCTGCTGAGCTCGCAGTGCTTCCCCGACACACCTGGGCGCAGGGGCACTCAGCCTCGGCGGGTCTCAGAGCCAAGGGCCCTCCTGGAAGATGGAGCCCCCCTCCCGGCCCGGGGGGGGGGGGTGCGGCACGCGGGCCGGGACTCACCGAAGGGGCAGTGGCAGTAGTAGGCCTCCAGGCCGCTCTGGCAGGACCCGCCATTGAAGCAGGGGTTGCACTCACAGTAGTTCACCGAAGACTCGCACGTCTCCCCTGCAACAACAGGAAGGTTGGCACGCCGTAGGGGGTGGGAGCGGGCGCGGGGCCCCCCACCGGGGGAGGGCCGAGGGACCCGGGCTCCGCGCCCAGAGCGGCCATCTGGGGTCCCCCCACCCCTGGACCAGTGAGCGCCGTTCGCCGCGGGGAGGGAAGTCACGCCAGTGCGCACGCCCAGCTGCCCTGCTAGGCCCGTCTCCAGTGTCCCTGCGTTCCTACATTTGCTGACAGGAGCTCCAAGTGTCCTTTCACCACAGAGAGCTCCCCGACCCAGAACGAAGCTGACACACCTGCAAACTCGTCACCAGGCCCTGACACCAGTGGCCCAGCCAGATGGGAGGAGGTGAGCACACCCGGTCAGGGAGTGACTGGGCACGGGGGCTGCATGTCCAGGCTACACCCACCTGGCACTGGGCACCTGACTCGTCAGGCCCGCAACCTTGTCGCTCAGAAGAGACGTCTAGCTCACACAGCTTGCGAGGCAGAGCAAGAAACACATCCAGGCTGCCCGCAAATACTGGGTGACGTCCGTCCACCCTGACCACACGCTGTGTGTGAGCTGCACCAGTCAGACCCCAGAACACCAGGGTCCCTGATTAACGGGATCCCTGACCAGCTGGACCTCTGACCCACTAGATCCCTGACCAGCTAGATGCAGTCCTGACCAGGTGGGCCTGTAACTAAGTAGACCCCTGGCCAGCTAGAACCCTGGCCAGCCAGATCCTTGGCCAGCTGGATCTCTGGCCGACTAGATCTATACCCCGTCCTCCAGATCCCACACACATGAGAGCAGCAGCATCTGCAGACAAAACGCAGAGGAAGGACAAGGCCACCCTGGTCTTTGTGGCTGGGAGAACTTTCTTTTTTTCTTTTTTTTTTTAATTTTAATTTTTTTTATTATTTATTTATTTTCCCTTTTGTTGCCCTTGTTTTTTTTTTATTGTTGTTGTTATTGATGTGGTTGTTATTGGATAAGACAGAGAGAAATGGAGAGAGGAGGGGAAGACAGAGGGGGAGAGAAAGACAGACACCTGCAGACCTGCTTCACCGCCTGTGAAGCGACTCCCCTGCAGGTGGGGAGCCAGGGGCTCGAACCCGGATCCTTACGCCGGTCCTTGTGCTTTGTGCCACGTGCGCTTAACCCGCTGCGCCACCGCCCGACTCCCCCCTGGGAGAACTTTCTACATGAACTTTTTTTTTTTTTTTTTTTTGTAACCATAGCCCTGCTCAGTTCTGGCTTATGGTGACACAGGGGACTGAACCTGGGACTTTGGAGCCTCAGGCAGGAGAGTCTCTGCAAAAGTTTCACATTCATTCTCCTCTGAAAAAACTATATGGTGATCTGACCTTTGTTTGTTTGTTTGTTAAGTGTTTATTTATTCATGAGAAATGATAGGAGAGAAATAACCAGAAATCTCTCTGGTACATGTGCTGCCGGGGATTGAACTCGGGACCTCATGCTTTAAGAGTCCAAAGCCTTACCCACTGCGCCACCTCCCGGACCACTCATGACCTGACCTTGTTAGAGCAGTTTCTAGCTTTACAACGCCAAGCGCAACTCCAGAGGTCTGCGTCCCCGTGCACTCAGGGGGTTAACTGTCAAGTAACTGGACAGAGTCTGCCTTGGAAAAGCCGCCCTCCCTCGGCTCCCCAGCGACCTGACGACGCCACTCCTCAGGGCCCAGGACCACGGGAGGCGTCCAGGCACCAGGGGCGTGAGACCCTGCCCACGTGGGCAGGGTGCCTGTCTACACCGCCCTCTGTGGCCTGTGTCTGCAGCCACGGCACGCTGGTCTCAGCCCGAGCGTGAGTCAGACCTCGTGGTGCCGCTAACTCCACACGCTTCCTGCGCCCCAGGGCCCAGGTCTTGGCACACCACCCTCGGAAACACACCAGGAGCCACCCGCTCCTGGTGACCCGAAAACACCCCGGACACAGCAGTTGGGCTTGTCCTCCAGGTGCGGCCCCGGGCAAGGCTGGACCCACACCTGGGCCTGTGTGAAACGTCACAGCAGTAGGGATCCCCGACTCAGAGGCGGGGCCCGGCCTCCCTCGCCCACAGAGCCGAGACCAGCTGGGAGACTGCAGGTGCCACCCCCCAGGTGCTCGCCGTCCCCCACACCCTGAGTGTCCACTAGCCACTGGGCCGAGCTGGGCTCTTCCTTTTTTAAAAAATCACTTTTCCTTCCTTTTAAATAATATATTTATTCCCCTGACCTTTTAATTCTTATTGGGGTAATGAGGTGCCTTCCAAGGCTGTGTTTTGGGGAACATGGCTTCACGCCTGCCCCCCAGCATGCCAATAACTTCAGGGCGGCAGGGTGCTGGGAGGGCAGACCCCCCACCACAGCCACGCCAAAAGCAGTCTGGAGGTCTGCAGTCAGCGTGGCCGTCACACCCAGGACGGTGGGGCCTGCGTCCACCCCACAGCCCTCATCCCCCAGGCCGACCTGTGCGCCAAAAGCCCAGGGGGGTGAGCAGGGAGGACAGGGGGATGTGTGTCCGGGCTGCGCCTACCCAGGCACACCGGTGACGTCCACAGTGGGGAGGGCCGTGCTGGCTCAGAGGACCACCCCTAAGCCACTACTGGGTCCTCTTTGGAGAGTCTGCCTGCGAAGGCCTCGCTCGGGCTAGACAAGACCACAAGGGAGCAGGGGTCCATGTGAGCCGAGCGCCTCATCTGCCTCTTACAAATGCAGGTTCGGGTGAGTCTAACTTAAACACAAGCTATGTCACGTTTCAGTTGTCTGGAAGTGAGGGACGGAAAGGAGCCCTGGTGTGTAAAGAAATCATCGGCTAAGCACGCGACAGAAGAAGAAATAGCCGCAGCTAGGAAAGCGCGATAGACAGTGAGTCTCCTTTTCCTCCTCACCAGAGCCCTGCTCAGCTCCGGCTGACGGTGGTGCTGGGGACTGAACCTGGGGCTTTTGGTGCCTTAGGGGGAGAGTCTGTCAGTACAACCGCTAGGCTATCTCCTAGCTGAGTGTTGAGAAACCAAGACATGTATGACATTCTAACAAAGGAGCTTGGCTCCCACTCCTTCCGTAGAGGGTTGTTTTAAAATGTAAGAGTATTACATGAATACGCGTCATCATTCTGTCTGAGGGCAACTACCTCGTGTCTTGGTGTTATCGTGATTGGTAATCCCATCTGAGTGCCGGCTCTAAGTCCTCTCACGACCAGCAAGACTCAGAGAGACTCACGTCAGAAATGGAGATTCCAGAGACAACATGTGAAGAGTCAGTGCTGAAATTATATGCTCATTAAAAGAATGCGCTTCCTTTCGTGTGAGTGAAAGATGTCACCGTTTTGCTGAGCATCAACAGGAAGCCCCTAACTGCCTGTCATCCAACGACAAAGCGTAAGCGAATTCTGCGTCACCCCTCACGTCCACCTGCTTGGATTCGAGCCCCAATGGCCCAGTGGCCCTCAGGGAAGGCCGTGGACTCACAGCCCCTGGAGCACAAGCCCGGGGCGTCGGCCCAGTGAGCAGCAGTTAACTGTCTCTCGTTGCCTGGAGGCTGAGTGAGGGGGTGACAGGATTCGCAGGCCCCCAGGAAGAGGGCTGGCTGGCAACTGCTGAGAACTCAGCTCTCTGCTGTGACAGCCATCAAGCTGCTGTGTTGACACCCGTAATCTGCGTGACAGGGACATGCTTCAGGGAGGGCGAGCTCGCCGCAGAGGGAAGAAGACCAAGAGTCGCAGATGGGGAGGATGAAGGCAGCCAGGGCACCCACGGAGCCCTGAGGGGATGGCCCACTCTGCAGAGACACAGCAGCTATGTGGCCAGACAGCCGAGCCTCTGCGGCCCCGTGGGCAGTGGCCACGAGACACGTTCACCTGCTCCAAGGTGCCTGAGTGTGTGAGCTTGTTCTCAGCCGGGTGACTGGGCCAACTCCGGGGAGGGGGAGGTACCTGGGTTCAAGTCCCCGGTTCCCACCTGTGTGGGATTATGTGAAAGCTTGGTAGAGCTTAGGGGAGCTCTCCCATCCCTGGATGGAGGTCTGGAAAGACACCCCACTTGTTAGCCTCTCTCCTTAAAGAGATGAGCCAAGAGGGAAAAGTCTCCCAGACTCAGTTTCTCCTTGTCAGTCTCTCAAGCTCACAGAAAGGCTACAGGCCTCTCTCACTTAGTTCCCCTGCTAGCAGACTAAGTGGCTGCCTGCTTCAAAGCTCATTCAAAGTTCACACATTCACTATGACTTCACCTTTTGATCATACAGGAGAACCCACTCTATCATACACCCCTGCCAGTACCGGCATGAGACCCCAAATCCTCTTTCCTGTGCCCTTTGATGTCTGTGATTCACATCAAGCTTTGTTTTTCTTTCTCTACCTCACCTTACTGGTTTAACCCCTATGCTTCCCTCAAATGCCTTTGGATAATTAGCCTGCCTGCATCATGGAGACTAATTGTCTTGACCTTTATGTATCTCATCAATTCTTGTCATCCCAGCCCCCTGCCATGGGGACAAGTTGACCTTTAAGAAACCTGTCATTTCTGACATATGTGAAAAATGTTCTTTGTTTAACTCAGTATAAAGGCCTGTACCCTTCTCCAAATAAACGGATGTTCATACCAGAATATCTCCCGATGCCTCTTTCTAATTTACGCGGCCTCTAGAGCCGGTGAGGGAGGGTCGGAGGCTCACACCCCCTCCCAATTGGAGCCACCTTACATGAGCACTGCCACACCTGCAGGCGGTAGCCTCCCGAGTGGGGAGCAAGGCTGCAGGCATCTGTCTCTGTCTCGCTCTCCCCCTCTCCCCCTCTCCCCTCTCTCTCCCAACACCAGAGGACGAGCAGCAGGCAGGCCCTGCCCCGCACTCACCTGTGTAGCCGGCCCGGCAGATGCAGCGGAAGCCGCCTGGCACGTTCTGGCAGAGGGCACCATGGCGGCAGGGCCCGGGGGGCTCCTGGCACTCGTCCACGTCCCGCTCGCAGGCCCTGCCCGTGAAGCCAGGGGCGCAGCTGCAGGTGAAGCCGCCCACCAGGTTGAGGCAGGTGCCACCGTGGTGGCAGGGCGCCGGCTGGCACTCGTCCACATCCTGTTCGCAGCGGGCACCCGTGTAGCCTGGGGCGCAGTGGCACAGGAAGGGGGGCAGTGGCTGGGGTGCCACCAGCACCAGCGGGGCCGTCTGCAGGCTGCGCAGCCCGGGCCCCACGGCCAGCTTGCGCTCGCAGCTGCTCCCATGCAGGCAGGGCCCGGCCGCGCAGGGGTTGTGGTCGGCCGCCTCCAGGGCCACCCCGCTCTGCGCCAGCAGCGCCCCGCGGATGCTCTGGAAGAAGGTGGCCGCTCCCGCAGCGCTCACGTACAGCCCGGGGCCCCGCCGCACGGCGGCCAGCAGGAAGGTGCGGTCAGCGTCCTCAAAGGCGGCGTACAGCTGCACCGCGGTGCCCAGCCCGGCCAGCTGCGCCCCGGCCACGCGCAGGAAGGGCAGGTAGTGGTCGGCCAGGAAGCCCGGCAGGCTGGGCGTGGCCAGACGCAGCAGGACGCTGCGCTCCAGGGTGGCGTTGGACAGGCCCGAGAAGACCACACGCACGGTGCTCAGCACGGCCTCGTGCCGGCCGTCACTGCCCAGCACCCGCAGGTCGAAGGTGCCATCCCCGGTCCTCGGCCGGGCGCTCAGCTCGCAGGAGCCGGCGGCCACACTGAAGAGCCCGGGCGCGCCCGCGGCCAGTGAGCACCGGAAGGCGTCGTCCTCGTCGGGGTCCAGTGGCCGCACAGAGCCCAGCACGCCGCCCGGGAAGGACGTGCCAAAGTAGTGCACCCACACCTCCAGGGCGCGCGGGCGTGAGGGGTTGTCGTTCTGGTCAGCCACCGCCACGCGCACGGTGCCCGTGGAGGACATGGGCGGTGCCCCCGAGTCCCGGGCCACCACGGCCAGCTGGAAGCGGGCGGTCTGCTCGCGGTCCAGCTCCCGTGCCGTGGTCAGCAGACCGGCGGGGCTGAGGCTGAAGAAGCCGGCGTCCGGGGTGGAGCTGAGCAGGTGGAAGGAGAAGGGTCCCTGGTTGGGCGGCAGGTCGGGGTCCGAGGCCTGCAGGGCCATCACCAGTGTGCCGGCAGGCTGGTTCTCCAGCACCGAGCCCTCAGTGACGGTCAGGGCCGGCCCGTTGTCATTCACGTCCTCCAGCGTGACCAGCAGGGTGGCGCTGCCCGTGGCGGGGGGCGAGCCCTCGTCCACTGCCAGCACCGTGAGATTGTACACGGGCCGGGCCTCGCGGTCCAGCTCGGCCGCCACGGTGACCTGGCCAGTCTGCGGGTGGATGGAGAAGGAGGCCTGACCCTCGCCCGGGCCCAGTGCGTAGGAGAAGCGGCTCCAGTCAGGGTCCAAGTCGGCATCCAGGGCGCTGAGGAAGGCCACGTGGGCCCCGTGAGGTGCGGCCTCGCTCACCCGCACACGGTACTCGGCCTGGCTGAAGGCCGGTGGGTCGTTGGCGTCCAGCACCGTCACGTTCAGCGCCACCTCGTCCACGTCAGGGCCACGGATGGCGCCGGGGTTCTTGGCCAGCACGCGCAGGGCGTAGCAGCTGCGGTGTTCGCGGTCCAGCGGGGCGGCCACCTCCAGCCGGCCGGTGCGCGGGTGCAGCCGGAAGGCACGGCGGCCGGGGCCCAGCAGCAGGTAGCTCACCTCGCCGTCGGGGCCCAGGTCACGGTCGCCGGCAAACACCTGTCCCACGGGTGCGCCGGGCGCCGCGGCCTCTGACACCCGGAAGGTGTAGCCACGGGCCAGGAAGCGCGGCAGGAACTCGTTGGCGCCCTGCAGCTGCACGTGCACCGTGGCCAGCCCGAACCGCGCCTCGTCCGGGACGTTGAAGGCCCGCACGGTCAGCCGGAAGGCCTGGCGCGCCTCGAAGTCCAGGAAGCCCTGGGTGGTCAGCGCGCCCGTGTTGGGGTCCAGCAGGAAGAGGTCGGTGTCGGCGGCCTGCAGTGCGTAGGCCGTCAGCGCATGGGTGCCCGAGTCCGCGTCCCAGGCCCGCAGCCGCAGCACCGTGGTGCCGCTGGGCGCGTCCTCCCGCACGCTTGGCCAGTACTCCGCCGGCCGGAACTCGGGAGCGTTGTCATTCTCGTCCAGCACCTGCACCGTCACGTGGCAGGAGCCCGTCCTGGCCGCCCAGCCCCCGTCCGTGGCCGTGACGGACAGCTCATGCCGCTGCCGCGCCTCGAAGTCCAGCGGCCGTGCCAGGCTCAGGGCGCCCGAGGACACATTGAGCTCGAAGAAGCCGTCGGCGTCGCCCTCCACGATGGCGTAGCGCACCTGCCCGTTGGCCGCCGCGTCCCGGTCCCGGGCGGACAGCGTCCCCAGCGTGCTGCCCACGGCCAGGCCCTCGGGCGCGCTGAACAGCACGTGGTCCTGGGAGAACTCGGGCGTGTGGCGGTTCTCCTCGGTGACCAGCACTCGCAGAGTGGCCTGGGCCGACAGTGGCGGGCTTCCCCGGTCCCTGGCTGTCACAGGTAGCAGGAACTCGCGGTCCAGCTCGGCCTCCAGGGACGCGGCCACCGAAACCCAGCCAGTCTGCCCGTCGAGCCGGAAGCTGCCCGCGGAGGCCGCCCCGTCGGCGAAGGCGTACTCCACCTGAGCGTTCAGCCCGAAGTCGCCATCATCCACGGCCGCCAGCTGGAGGAGGCGGGTGCCCACGGCCACGCCGCGCGGCACGGGAGTGGAATAGCCGGTCTGCAGGAAGCGGGGCGCGTGGTCATTGCTGTCCACGGTGGAGATGGTGACCGTGGTCTCGCTGAGCAGGGCAGGCACCCCGCGGTCCGAGGCGGTCACCACGAAGCTGTGCCGGTTGGCGCCTGGTAGCCTGCGGCTGGCGTTGTGAAAGCGCAGAGGCTGCTTGTTGAAGATGGTGCCCGAGGCCGCATCCACGCGGAACAGCTCGGAGGGCGCCTTGAGCACGTAGAAGACCTGCCCATTGGCGCCCACGTCTGGGTCCGAGGCTTCCACCTGGCCCACGCGGCCGCCCGGCGCGGCCAGCTCAGGGCAGTCCAGGTGGTAGGACGGCCGGCTGAAGCGTGGGGAATTGTCGTTCACGTCGGTCACCTCTATGGTGACGTCCGTGCTCACTGTCCAGCCCGAGTCCTGGGCCGAGACGCGCACGCGGTAGCGGTCGGCGTGCTCCCTGTCCAGCGGCCGGCTGACCACGATGTCGCCCGTGCCCGGGTGGATGGAGAAGGGCAGGCCGGTGTCGGCCAGGGAGTAGCGGCTCACGGCGTGGCCACCCTCGTCCTCGTCTGTGGTGGTCACCCGGGTGACCGTGGTGCCCGGCGGGGCGTTCTCGGGGACGCGGGCGCTAAAGATCTGGGAGAAGCGGGGGGCGTTGTCGTCCTCATCCAGCACGCGCACCAGCAGTCGGGCAGAGGCGCTGCGGGCCGGGGAGCCCCGGTCAGCCGCCCGCACGGTCAGCTCATAGAGTGCCGTCCGCTCGCGGTCCAGCGGGCGCAGGCTGCGCAGCTCGCCCGTATCCGGGTGCAGGCTGAAGGCGCCCTCTGCGTTGCCCTGCATGATCTCGAAGGTCAGCTGCCCGTTGGGCCCGCTGTCCCTGTCCACGGCGGACACGGTCAGCAGGCTGCGGGCGGGCAGGTTCTCCGGCACCTCGGCCTCGAAGGGATCCCGCGTGAAGGCCGGGGCGTTGTCGTTGATGTCCAGCACGGACACATCCAGCCTCGCGTAGGACGAGAAGGGTGGGAAGCCGCCGTCCCGAGCCTCCACCCACAGCTCGTAGCGCTGCGTCCGCTCGAAGTCCAGCGGCCGGGCTATGGACACCTGCCCGCCCAGCGGGTCCACCTGGAAGGTGCCGCCCAGGTTGCCACTGGCCAGGTAGAAGGACAGGGGCTGTCCCCTCGGGGAGGTTGCGGCCACACGGGTGACGGGCGTGCCGGCCGGCTGGCTCTCGGGAAAGGCGTGCGTCCGCTCCTCGGCCCTGACCCGCGGGAAGTCGGCCTTGCGACCGAAGCGCACGGTGACCGTGGTGGCGTCCGTCCTGGGGGGCGCGCCGCCGTCCTGCACATGCACCGTGACGGTCAGCTCCGAGCCCCCGGACAGCGGCCCGGCGGCCATGATGGCACCCCGCAGGGGGTCGATGGTGAACTTGTTGGCGTTGCCACCAGACAGGGAGAAGTGAAGCTGGGCGTTGGGGCCCTCATCCTCATCGGTGACGGTGGCTGCGAAGACGAAGGACCCTGAGGGCAGGGACGATGGTCAGCGTCCATCACACGGCACCCACGGGCGGGGACAGGGCAGCAGACAGGCTCAGGCCACCCCACATCGCTCGGCCTCTCACCCACCAGCAAGGGCACAGAGTCCACCCAGAGGGGAACATGGCCTGGGTAGTGTCCACCCAGATGGCAGCAGGGCCTGGACACAGATGGCAGGCAGCCCATCCCCGGTCCAACCAGAGCTGGCCAGTCTCTGAAGACTAACTAATCCAGAGACAGAGAGACAGACAGACAGACAGAGAGAGGGGTGGGAGCTGCATGAGGCCTCCGTGTACCTGCAGGTGAGGGGGCCGGGACATGGGTGACGTAGGGGTGATGCTGGAACTTGGGCGGGTTGTCGTTCACGTCCGTCACGGTGACCAGCACACTGGCCGAGCTGGACAGGGCCACGGGGGTGCCGGCATCGGCCGCCACCAGCAGCAGCGTGTAGCCGTCCTGGGCCTCGCGGTCCAGCCGCGCACTAGTGATGATCTGGCCGGTGGCCGGGTTCACGGTGAACTGGGAGCTGCCGCCCAGGAGCCGGTAGCTGTGGGCAGAGGGGTCAGCGCAGTGCCCGGGCACGGCCGGGGGGTGTTCACAGGCCCTCGGTGTGGGGCGGCCCCTCCCAAGGTCCCCAAACCCTCACCCGGACTCCAAGAGAAACATCAGGAGCCAGAAGCAGACGCCAGGCTGCCTCTGCAGGGAGGGCCGAGTGGTGACCAGTCAGTCTCCCCACACGGAGCCGACAGCTGCCCAGCCCAGCCACCAGCAGGGCCGGGGTCACAAGGGCCCCCTCCAAAGGGTGCTGAGTGTCCAGTGTGGAGCAGGACATGGAGCAGGGGCAGGAGGATGGAGGGAGAGGGTCACGTCCAGCAGGAAGCGGGGCCTAGGGCTGACCTGATGACCGCGTTGGTGCCGGCATCGGCATCGGTGGCGCTGACCAGTAAGACATCAGTTCCGGTCTCCGCATCCTCGGGGATGGAGGCGAAAAAGGTCTTGCCGGCAAAGGTGGGAGGATGGTCATTCACGTCCACCACGGTGATGACGATGGTCCCTGTGCCTGTGAGGGCAGGCGAGCCTGGAAGGAGAGAAGCCACATCCTGTCCCCATCCCTGTCCCCATCTCTATCCCCATCCCCGTGCTCACAGACACAAGGACAGGAGCCGCCACCCCTCCCTGTCCCCATCCCTGTCCCCATCTCTGTCCCCGTCCCCGTGCTCACAGACACAGGACAGGAGCCGCCACCCCTGTCCCCATCCCTGTGCTCACAGACACAAGGACAGGAGCCGCCACCCCTGTCCCCATCCCTGTCCCCATCCCTGTACTCATCTCTGTCCCCGTCCCCATGCTCACAGACACAGGACAGGAGCCGCCACCCCTGTCCCCATCTCTGTCCCCATCCCCGTGCTCACAGACACAAGGACAGGAGCCGCCACCCCTGTCCCCATCCCTGTCCCCATCTCTGTCCCCGTCCCCGTGTTCACAGACACAGGACAGGAGCCGCCACCCCTGTCCTCATCTCTGTCCCCATCCCCATGCTCACAGACACAGGACAGGAGCCGCCACCCCTGTCCCCATCCCTGTCCCCGACCCTGTGCTCACAGACACAAGGACAGGAGCCGCCACCCCTGTTCCCATCTCTGTCCCCATCTCTGTCCCCGACCCCGTGCTCACAGACACAAGGACAGGAGCCGCCATCTCTGTCCCCGACCCCGTGCTCCAGGGACAGGAGGCACCCCCTCAGGACACGCTGTCGTGACTCCCCTGCAGAGAATCCAGCCAGTGCCACCAAGACCGCTGGGCACGTGACACAGGTGAGCAGGCAGGACAACACGGCTCGTGTTCTCCCCAAAGAATGTCTTCCCCCATGAGCCAGCGTCCCGGCCCAGGCGCGGTCATTCGGCCACCCAGAGCAGCTGTGTGTGCGGAGCACCAGGGCGCGGGGAGTGAAGGCAGGTGGCAGCCGCAGCCTGGGCATCCCCGACAGGTGAGGGGCGCGGGCAGCTTGTCCCAGAACCAGGGCTCTGGGCGTGTCACACAGCGGAGACACACAGGGGACACTGGTGTGGCACTGGGCAGCAGGGTTACTGCGTGTTTGTGGAGTGTGGCGGCGTCCTGCACGAGGGGGCGGCCCCACAGGGCGGGCATGAAACTTTGAGAAAGTGAAGAAACTCCTGAGGTCCTGTCTCTCTATGGCTCTATTTATTATTGGACAGAGACAGAGAGGGAGAGAGACAGAGAGACACCTGCAGCCCGGCTTCACCGCTCGTGCAGGTGGGGACCGGGGCCTTGAACCCGGGTCATTGTGCCCTGTCGTGTGAGTGCTCAACCAGCTGCACCGCTGCCTGGGCCCCAACCCACGGCTTTATTCAAGTTTCTTAGTAGGGCAGAGTGACCGCAGGACAGAGTGACCACAAGATAGAATGACCATAGGGCAGAGTGACCGCAGGACAGAGTAACTGCAGGACAGTGAACACAGGACAGAGTGACCACAGAGCAGAGTGACCTCAAGGCAGAGTGACCACAGGACAGAGTGACCACAGAGCAGAGTGACCGCAGGGCAGAGTGACCGCAGGACAGAGACCACAGGGCAGAGTGACCGCAGGGCAGAGTGACCACAGGAGAGACCACAGGGCAGAGTGACCACAGGACAGAGTGACCGCAGGACAGAGTGACCGCAGGACAGAGTGACCACAGGAGAGACCACAGGACAGAGTGACCGCAGGACAGAGTGACCACAGGGAGAGACCACAGGACAGAGTAGCCGCAGGACAGAGTGACCGCAGGACAGAGTGACTGCAGGACAGAGTGACCGCAGGGCAGAGTGACCGCAGGACAGAGTGACCGCAGGGCAGAGTGGCCACAGGGCAGAGTGGCCACAGGACAGAGCCCATCACGGCCACATCACAGTCAGGGAGGGAGCTCATCTCCAGGGCTGAGCACCTGCCACACCACCACAGAGGCCACAGAGGGTGACCATGGGGGAGGGAAGGGGAAGGGGCGGAGCCAAGAGTCCCACGAGAGGGACCTGGACCCAGAACAGAGGCCACCAGGCGCCTGGACGGCCTCTGGGCCGAGGCCTCTGGAGCTACAGAAGGTGTCCCCTGATGTCAACGCCCCCTGTCCCCCAAGGGCCCCGCGGCCCAGCCCCGTGCCCAGCGTGAGACCCCTTGGCCTCCTCACCCGCGTCCACTGCCGTGACGGTCAGCTCGTAGTACGCTCGGGCCTCGCGGTCCAGGTTCCGGGTGACCCGCAGCTCCCCGCTGGCCGAGAGCGTGAAGGTGCCGTCGCCGTCCCCGGACAGGAGCGCGTAGGTCAGCTGGCCATTGGGGCCCTGGTCCTCGTCTCTGGCCGTCACCTGCAGGAGGGGCCGAGTTGGTGCTGAGGGTCTGGGGGCACCCTTGGGACCTGTGGGAGGCTTCCCTCCATAACACTGCAGGATCACCTACGGGGGTGCACCTGCGGGTGGGGGGTCTTGCCCCTAGGGGTGAGCAGTCCTGCCCCTGTGGGTAGGGGTCCTGCCTCTGGGTGGGGCTGGGTGTCCAACCCCTGCAGGGAGGAGGTCCTGCCCCTGAGAGTGGGGTCCTGCCTCTGGGGGTGGGGGTGGAGGGTCCTGCCCTTGCATATGGGGGGTCCTGCCTATGGGGTTGGGGGGCCCTGCCCTTGGATGGGGTCCTGCCTCTGGGGATGGGGGTGGAGGGTCCTGCCCCTGCATATGGGGGGTCCTGCCCTTGGATGGGGTCCTGCCCCTGTGGGTGGGGGTCCTGCCCTGGGGGGTGACTCCCCCAGGGAAGACACGGCTCAGCCTGGCGGGTGAGAGCCCTGACCTGGAGCACGGTGCTGGGCAGTGTCCCCAGGTTCTCGGAGATGCTGAGGACGTAGGGGGACAGCTCAAAGGCGGGTGTGCAGTCGTTCTCATCACGTAGGACGATGGTGGCCGTGGCGCTGGCGGCCCGCGGGGGGCTGCCCCGGTCACTGGCCTGTACGGTCAGCAGGTAGGAGGCCGTCCGCTCCCTGTCCAGCGGCCGGGCCACGGCCACGGCCCCGGTGACTGAGTCGACCCGGAAGTCCTGGGCGTCGCCCGCCACCAGGCTGTAGCGCACCTGCCCGTTGGCGCCCTCGTCCACGTCGCCAGCCGACACCTGCAGGACCTCGCTGCCCGGGAGCGCGGCCTCGCTCACCTCCACGTGGTAGGCGGCCCGCGCGAAGACCGGATCGTTGTCGTTCACGTCCAGCACGCTCACGGACACGAGGGCGGAGGAGGACAGTGCTGGCCGGCCCTTGTCGGTGGCCACCAGCGTCAGCGTGTAGTTGGCCGCGCCCTCGCGGTCCAGCGGGCCCGTGAGCCGGACCTCGCCGTCCACGGTGCCCACGCGGAAGCGGCCGCCCGCCGAGTCCCGCAGCGAGTACTCCACGTAGCTGTTGGGACCACTGTCGGGGTCCGAGGCCTGGGCCCTGAAGACCACCGTGTCGCTGGGCGTGTTCTCGGGGACGTAGGCCCGCGGTGGCGACAGGAAGCGGGGCGCGTTGTCGTTGACGTCCAGCAGGATGAGGGACACCTGGGCGGTGGCCGTGAAGCGGGGGGCAGGCGGCCCCGCCAGGTCGTGCGCCTGCAGTACCAGCTCGTAGAAGGACTGGGCCTCGCGGTCCAGGGCCGAGCGCACGCGCAGCACCCCCTGCGGGTCCACCGAGAACTGGCCCAGGCTGTCTCCCGCCGCGATGCTGAAGGCCAGCTGCGCGTTGACGCCTGTGGGACAGAGCACCGGCCTCAGCCCGGGGACCGCCACCGCCCACGGCCGCTGACCACTGAGCCACCCCGGGACTTGCCACCTGCCCCTGCGAGTCCCAGGCGCTGAGGATCCCACGCCAGAGGAGATGGGAAGGGCCCTGAGAGAGTTTCCCTGGCGCTCCCTCTCAGCTCAGAGATCTCCAGCCTCCTCTGCCCCTCCCCAGCTCCCTCCCCTCCTCTGGCCCCAGCCTGCTTACTCTCCCCTCCCCTAAGCACCCCCCAAACCTCTTCTCTGCCCTCCAGGACCCGGGTCTAGGAGAGTGTCAGAGCGGCCTCAGAGCGGGTGGTAACCCGGCCTGGTGTTGGGCATTCGTCACGGACAGATGCTCTAAATCGACTTTGACTCTTCTTGTCAGGGCCAATAAATATTTTTAATTCCTACTGAGCATCTGGCTAAGGACCCTTCAGAAATAATTCACATTTTGATAGCGGAGTCGCCTCAGAAACAGCCTCTGCAGGAAAGGCCAGCAGAGCCGTCACAGGAAGGCCTCTCCCGAGACACGACTCCAACGGGGGCCACGCCGCAGCCCCCTCCCCGACAGCCAGGCGCAAACGAGGGGCCCAGGCTGCCCGGCAACACTTGTCTGACACCGCAAGGAGGTGGCGGGTACAGCAGATGGGCCGCCGACGCTCTTAGGAGACGACGCAGAGAGACAGACACACGGGAGAGCGGACAGGCCCAGGAAAGCGCCTTCTTCACGGCTGTCCACGCCACACGCCTTGCCACCACTGACCCCAAAGTCAGCGGCGGGTGACGGGACACTGAGCACGTGTGAGGGCGTCGACGACGGGCTCTGACCCCCACCCGTCAGGAACGGAGGCCGCTAAAACAACCTGAGCCCCCATCAGTCCCGCGAGCCCTCCATTCCCCCCCTTTGTCTCTGCTGTCAGGTTCTCACGAGGGGCAGCCCAGTTCACAGGCGCTGGGACCGGCCCCGGGACTCTGTGGCCTCAGCCGAGTGTCCCCCGCATACTAGTGACAGAGCACAGGGTCGGGCTGGAGCCAGAGCTGATGCACCAGTGTCTCAAGTAGACTGAGAATCTGATCACCAATCCACTGCCGTGTGTGTGTGTGTGTGTGTGTGTGTGTGTGTGTGTGTGTGTGTGTCTGTCTGTCTCACAGATGGTTGACTTCAAGGCAAGTCCCTCCTGGGACCCTGCACTGAGCACCGAACTCTCTGCCCTTGAAGCTCTCGATCAAGCTCAGTCACGGGAAGGGAAGAGGAACGGGGACATCTGGGTAAGACAGGGGAGCAGATAAAAGTCAGTCGCACCCAGATAGGAGACTCGAGACACAGCAGAGCCCCGTCCAGCCCTCCGCCAGTGCCTATAGGAAGAAGGCCACAAAACAGCCACCTGGGCACCTGGCCACCACAGGGGCCTTCCTGCCGGGCCAAACAGCAGCGAAGGGTGGGCTGGGGGGAGGAAGGGAGGGAGGGAGGGGAAGAGTGAAGGGGGGACAGATTGATTTCATATTCAAACGTGCAGTGAGAAAAGAGCTGTTATGTGACAACATTCAAAAGGCTGATGACACCGCTGTCTCTGCTCAAGGCCCAAGGACTTCCGCTGTGCCTGAGGGCTCAGGGCAAAGGGGCTCTCACAGCCAGAGCCTGAAGGCCCTGGGCCAGGCTCCACATGAGAAAGCTCCTGAGGCCCGGGGAACACCTCCACCACCAGGAGGCTCTCTGTGCGCCCAAGACCAGGCCGTGGCTCCCACAGCGCCGTCACTCACCCAAGGGCCCAGGGGCTCAGCCGCAGCCTGTCCCTGCCTGTCCTGCCCTGTCCCTGCCTGTCCTGCCCTGTCCCTGCCTGTCCTGCCCTGTCCCTGCCTGTCCTGACCTGTCCCTGCCTGTCCTGCCCTGTCCCTGCCTGTCCTGCCCTGTCCCTGCCTGTCCTGCCTGTCCTGCCCTGTCCCTGCCTGTCCTGCCCTGTCCCTGCCTGTCCTGCCCTGTCCCTGCCTGTCCTGCCCTGTCCCTGCCTGTCCTGCCTGTCCTGCCCTGTCCCTGCCTGTCCTGCCCTGTCCCTGCCTGTCCTGCCCTGTCCCTGCCTGTCCCTGCCTGTCCTGCCCTGTCCCTGCCTGTCCTGCCCTGTCCCTGCCTGCCCCTGCCTGTCCTGCTGCCCTGTCCCTGCCTGTCCTGCCCTGTCCCTGCCAGTCCTGCCCTGTCCCTGCTAGTCCTGCCCTGTCCCTGCCTGTCCTGCCCTGTCCCTGCCTGTCCTGCCCTGTCCCTGCCAGTCCTGCTCTGTCCCTGCCTGTCCTGCTGCCCTGTCCCTGCCTGTCCTGCTGCCCTGTCCTGCCCTGTCCCTGCCTGTCCTGCCCTGTCCCTGCCTGTCCTGCCCTGTCCTGCCCTGTCCCTGCCTATCCTGCCTGTCCTGCCCTGTCCCTGCCTGTCCTGCCCTGTCCCTGCCTATCCTGCCCTGTCCCTGCCTGTCCTGCCCTGTCCTGCCCTGTCCCTGCCTGTCCTGCCCTGTCCTGCCTGTCTGTCCCTTCTGTCTTGGCCAGTCCTGGTCTGTGGCTCCTAGGCCTCAGGCAGCCAGCTCCCCAGCCACGTGAGCTCATGGTCTGCAGGCTCTGACTCCCTGGGCCTCTCTGGCAGTTTTATTGTTCTGTTTCACTCCTGTGAGAGCCGCAGCTGTAGGAAGCAGAGCCGTAAAGGCAGGTACTCAGCTCTGCTGTGAAACTCGAGCCTTTCTCTGCAAGCCATAAACGTCCAGTTGCTTCTCTGATGAGCGGTGGCCACCAGCTAACGGCCCTGGGAGGAGTTTCGGGGGCTTAGGGGGGCTCTGCCGCAGGAAGCAGTGGGGGGGGGTTTCCGGTCTCTGATCAGAGCACCAGGCCCAGCATCCAGGCCAGTCCACTGCACACAGGGAGGGCTGCCTAGTTCCTAGATACGCCATGACACTCGGTAGTCTGAAGAGCTTCTGAACTCATCTGCAGAATAACCTGATCGATCGTTGTCTAAGCAAAACTCAGTGGTAACAGTTTGCCTCAGCGTGAACTGCTGCCTCTCCAGGCACAGAAATCCCTACGTGCTTGTCTGTGGAGACTGCAGACTCCTTGCTTCTCTTTCTAAATGTCATGTAGTCTCACAGCTTAAACTCTGAGAACAGATACAGAAAACAGAAACTGTTCCATTTATTTTCAACTAGAATGTATCCATTACCTCCCCATAAGCCTTTCAACCAGAGATGAACAAGAATGTTGATTTCTTTAAGGACCGTGTTTGTGAAAGGTCTGTCAGGACTGTGGGTGTAACTGTCAGGGCCCCCACAGCAGCGAGGTCACCTGGGGTGCAGTGTCACCATCATCCCTGAGATTCAGAAGAAAGAGAAACTGTGTCCTATATTCCAGACCAAGAAACAGGAAAGTGCTCTGATAAAAGCATTCAGGACTCAAACAATAGAGAATGCTTTCCCCAGCACAATTAAAGAGGAAGGCCGGGAACAGGGACTTGAGGGCTGGTGGCCGCCTGGCCTGTGGGCTGGAATATTCTTGAAGGCCACTACATGGACAAGTTCTCACTGTCACCCTGCCTCCCCCCCGTCCAGGTTTGAGGACCAATGGAGCTTATTTCAGAGCTGGACACATCTACTCAGCAGTGGCTCTCTAAGCAGCACAAATGACAAAGAAGCTCGAGAATCAGATGGAGAAGCCGGACCCCACGGAGGGAGGGCCTGGCCATGCCGGGAGCCCGCTGAGGGCCCTCCACACCGACTCCGTGTGCCCATCCCCGTTCCTGCAGGCCTGAGCCTCCCCTCCTGGGCATAGCCGTGGAGGCGTGGGGAAGAGGCTGGGACAACACCCACGGGCCTCCTTTTAGGGTGGGGGGCCCACGGCACTGCCCTGTCATCCTGAAACCCCCCCCGCCCTGCATGGCACTCCTAAGTGGTGACCAGAGTCTCGTCCCCAGGCCGCCCAGCATAGCACAGTGTGTGTTCTACAGGCTGAGCCATCTCCCGGCCCCCCAGCACAGGCAGCTGAGGGAGCAACGCTGAGCCAGGGAATCTCGCCCTCAGGGTGCCACGTCCCTGTGCACATCCCAGGCGAGGGCCCATCCTCAGTGACCTGCAGGGCACTCACAGAGCATAGAGCCACTCCTGCCTCACTGCTCCACCCTCACAGGGACTCGGCAAGGCCTGAGAGTCTCACCACGCAGCAACTACAGCACAAGGAGTATAGTCCACTGGACTCCCGGCCCTGGACACCCAGCATGCACCTCTGCAGTGGGCTCCAGCAGGAGCCCAGCCCCAGGCCCCCAAGCCCCCAGGGCCCCTGACCACCCCCAGTCCCCTGGCCCTCAGGACTCTAGGCCCCACGGACACCACCCCCAGTCCCCAGGCCCCCAGGTCCCCTGACCCCAGACCCTCAAACCTGCAGTCCCCTGGCCCCTAGACAACCCAAACCCCCTAGTCCCCAGGCCACTACACCGAGTTCCCTGGCCCCCAGGTACCCCAGCCCACTCATCCCCTGGCCCCAAAGCCTCCAAAACCCCTAGTCCCCTGGCCCACAGGCCCCAAGACCTCCCTAACCACCTAGTCCCCTGGCTCCCCATACCCCAGTCCTCTGGCCCCCAGATCCTCCAAGCCCCATAGTTCCCTGGCCACCAGGCCACCAGGCCCCCCAATCCTCCAGTCTCCTGGCCCCCAGACACCCATTCCCCTAGTCCCCAGGGACCCAGACCCCAGTCCCCAGGGCCCCAGACCCCCAGTCCCCAGGGCCCCAGACCCCCAGTCCCCTAGTCCCCAGGGCCCCAGACCCCCAGTCCCCTAGTCCCCAGGGCCCCAGACCCCAGACCCCCAGACCCCCAGTCCCCAGGGCCCCAGACCCCCAGACCCCCAGTCCCCTAGTCCCCAGGGCCCCAGACGCCCAGGCCCCCAGACCCCCAGTCCCCTAGTCCCCAGACCCCCAGACCCCCAGAACCCCAGTCCCCTAGTCCCCAGGGCCCCAGACCCCCAGACCCCCAGTCCCCTAGTCCCCAGGGCCCCGACCCCCAGTCCCCTAGTCCCCAGGGCCCCAGACCCCCAGACCCCCAGTCCCCCAGTCCCCAGGGCCCCAGACCCCCAGACCCCCAGTCCCCTAGTCCCCAGGGCCACAGACCCCCAGTCCCAAGGGCCCCAGACCCCCAGACCCCCAGTCCCCTAGTCCCCAGGGCCCCAGACCCCCAGACCCTCAGACCCCCAGTCCCCTAGTCCCCAGACCCCCAGACCCCCAGTCCCCTAGTCCCCAGGGCCCCAAACCCCAGTCCCCTAGTCCCCAGGGCCCCAGACCCCCAGACCCCCAGTCCCCAGGGCCCCAGACCCCCAGTCCCCTAGTCCCCAGGGCCCCATACCCCCAGACCCCCAGTCCCCTAGTCCCCAGGGCCCCAGACCCCCAGTCCCCTAGTCCCCAGGGCCCCAGACCCCAGACCCCCAGTCCCCTAGTCCCCAGGGCCCCAGACCCCCAGACCCCCAGTCCCCAGGGCCCCAGACCCCCAGACCCCTAGTCCCCAGGGCCCCAGACCCCCAGGCCCCCAGACCCCCAGTCCCCTAGTCCCCAGACCCCCAGACCCCCAGTCCCCTAGTCCCCAGGGCCCCAGACCCCCAGACCCCCAGACCCCCAGTCCCCTAGTCCCCAGGGTCCCAGACCCCCAGACCCCTAGTCCCCAGGGCCCCAGACCCCCAGACCCCCAGACCCCCAGTCCCCAGGGCCCCAGACCCCCAGACCCCCAGTCCCCTAGTCCCCAGGGCCCCAGACCCCCAGACCCCCAGGCCCCCAGACCCCCAGACCCCCAGTCCCCTAGTCCTCAGGGCCCCAGACCCACGACCCACAGGCCCCAGGTGCCTACCGTCATCGGCGTCCGAGGCATTGAGCGCCAGCACAGAGGCACCCACAGGCAGGTCCTCAGGGAGTGAGGCGCTGAGGGTGCTCTGGGCGAAGGCGGGCGCATTGTCATTCACATCCAGGACGTTGAAGTAGGTCCTCACCGAGGCCGCCTGCCCCCCGCCGTCCTGGGCCCGCACCGTCAGCACGTAGAACTGCTGCATCTCGAAGTCCAGCGCCCGGGTCAGGTTGAAGGCGCCCGTCACGGGGTTCAGGAGGAACAGCCCGTCCTCGTCATCCTCAGCCACCAGGTAGGTGACCTCCCCATTCGGCCCTGAGTCAGCATCTGTCGCCAGGACTGCGGCCACCAGAGAGCCTGCCGGACGGGGGGGTGTGGGGGGGTCTCCAGTCACTGTGTGGCTTTGCCAGGGGACGGCCGGCTCCGTGAAGCCTGGAGTCTCCCGCCAACTATCACACTGACACACGCAGCCACGGCGCAGACCGGGCCGGTGTCAGGGCCGCCCGATGGGGACAGCCACACGTGTATTTGGGGGGCTGTGAGGACTCGGGCTGGGGGTCGCCCATGCTTGGCACCCGTCCCCCCATCTGAGCGTCTTGGGACCAGGAGAGGCTTGGGGGCAGTGTGGTTCTCAGCACAGCTGGGCACAGCCACGTCCATCCCCTCACCAGGTGTCACGCATCAACCCACGTCCAGACAGGAAGAGATCACAGGAGAAAACGCAGCCGCTGAGGCTCGGGGGGCTGAGACTTGGGGACTGAGACTCGGGGGGCTGAGACTCGGGGGGCTGAGACTTGGGGGGCTGAGGCTTGGGGGCTGAGACTTGGGGGGCTGAGGCTTGGGGGCTGAGACTCAGGGGGCTGAGACTCGGGGGGCTGAGACTTGGGGACTGAGACTCGGGGGGCTGAGACTCGGGGGGCTGAGACTTGGGGGGCTGAGGCTTGGGGGCTGAGACTTGGGGGGCTGAGGCTTGGGGGCTGAGACTCAGGGGGCTGAGACTCAGGGGGCTGAGACTCGGGGGGCTGAGACTTGGGGACTGAGACTCGGGGGGCTGAGACTCGGGGGGCTGAGACTCGGGGGGCTGAGACTTGGGGGGCTGAGGCTTGGGGGCTGAGACTCAGGGGGCTGAGACTCAGGGGGCTGAGACTCGGGGGGCTGAGACTCGGGGGGCTGTGACTTGGGGGCTGAGGTTTGGGGGCTGAGGTTTGGGGGCTGAGACTCGGGGGGCTGAGACTCGGGGGTCTGTGACTTGGGGGCTGAGGTTTGGGGGCTGAGGTTTGGGGACTGAGACTTGGGGGCTGAGGTTTGGGGGCTGAGACTCGGGGGGCTGAGACTCGGGGGGCTGAGACTTGGAGGGCTGAGACTCGGGGGGCTGAGACTCGGGGGCTGAGACTCGGGGGGCTAAGACTTGGGGGGCTGAGGCTTGGGGGGCTGAGACTCGGGGGGCCATGACTTGGGGGCTGATACTCGGGGGACTGAGACTCGGGGGGCTGAGCCTTGGGGCTGAGACTTGGGGGGCTGAGACTTGGGGGCTGAGACTTGGGGGCTGAGACTTGGGGGCTAAGGCTCGGGGAAATGAGCTGAGGAAGGGAGGGAGGGAGGGCGACTAAGGACCGCCTCCTCATGCGGCAGCAAAAGCGCTCAGGAGCTCAGGAGCGTGTGAAGAACCAGCAGCCATTGCCCGTAATCGGGGCCTGGCTGGGTACAGAATCTTGAGGGCATGGACTCGATCCTGTCACGTAGGGTCCTGTAAGCTTCTCTCAGTCACAAACAGAAGTGGAGAAATAAAATCAGGAAAGGAGCGGGCTCCTGGACGGGAGAGGCCTGGACGGGAGCCACACGGATGGACGGATGGCCTCCCCGCCCTCGGCCCCACAGTGCTTGGACCCTGCACGGGGCCTTACCCGGGACGGTGGCCCTGCCACATCCCTCCGCCACCTACCCGGGGCTGTGTCCTCCGGGACGTCAAAGGAGTAGACGGGCCGTGAGAAGCGGGGCTCGTGGTCGTTGAGGTCACTCACGGTGATGCTGACCCGCAGGTCGGAGGCCTGCAGCCCGTCGTCCGCACGCACCAGCAGCGAGTACTGGGCACGGAGCTCACGGTCCAGCTGGCGCGTGGCCACCAGGTCCCCCGAGCGTGGGTCGATGCGGAAGCTGTCCTCGGCCCCGCTGACGATGGAGTAGGTGACCAGCGCATTGGCGCCCTGGGGACAGACAGGGCAGGGCTGAGCCAAGTGACAGGCCAGCCAGGAAGGGGACAGGGGATAGTGTCAGAGCTGCCCACTCAGCTGGGGTCAGGGAGCCCACGATGGGCTAGTTAGAAGGGGAGTGAGAGGACTGGGCTGAGCCATGTGACAGTCCAGTGGGGGGCCGGGTGCAGGACTCAGCGGGGAGGGGTCTGGGTCCAGCCACAGGCACAGTGCCCCCACCCAATGCCCACCCAGAAGGATCCAGACTCCCACCCAAACCCAGAGGCCCCCCTAGGGACCCAATCCCTTCCAAGGACCCAGCCCTTCCCAGGGACTCAAGAGTCCATTCACAGGGACCCGGACTCCATCATGGACCCCACCCCCCAAGGCCCACTCCCCCAGGACCCAGCCCCCCAGGACCCAGCCCCCCAGGGCCACCCCCAGGCCAGGCCCCACCTCGTCAGCATCCACTGCAGTGAGCTGCATGATCTTGGCGCCATCAGCCGTGTTTTCCTCCACCGTCAGATCCAGCGAGTCCGTCGGGAAGACGGGCGGGTTGTCGTTGATGTCCTGCAAGGTGACCTCCACCTACAGGACAAGGTGAGCAGGTCACACTGGCTCCAGGGGCACAGACACAGACAGCAGGCAGACCTGCGGCTCCACCCCCAGCTCCTGCCCCTGTCACCCGGGACACAGGTGGGCACAGCCAGGGGGACGCTCCCTTCTCCCCAGGTGCTGTCCCCACAGTGCAGCCCTCGCCCGGGGGAGGACGCACACACACCTGTGTGTCCCCTTCTGTCCCCACCGGCTCCCAGACTACCCCAGGGTGGGGCGCAGAGGCGTGGGCCCCCACAGCTCAAGCTGACGGGGGGGGCACCCCTCTGAGGGGCTATGGCGGGTCTCTGAGAGGGAGGGAGGCAGCCAGGGACACCATGGGGGTGTCCCCCAGTTGGGCCCCCAAGGCATCCTGGGCCTCCCCCCCAGCAAGGCACAGACGGAACAGGATGAAACGTCACCTGTGGAGTCAGCAGGGGCAGAGATGGGGGACAGGGTGGGGGGCCGGGACAGGAGAGCAGAGGTCTCTGTGTCTTCTTGTGGGGGGGGGCTTCAGGGCTCCCTGAAAATGTTAAGAGGGACTGGCCCGGCTGAGCACACACATTACTAGGCACCAGGACCCGGGTTCAAGCCCCCAGCCCCCACCTGTGGGGTGGCTGGTCCACGAGCAGTGAAGCAGGGCTCTCTGTCTCTATCCTCCCCTAATTTCTCTGTGTCCTACCCAATAAGATGAAATGAAAAAAGGAAAAATGGTCCTGAGAGCAGTAGGACTCACAGTGCTGGCACCCAGCGGTGACCCTGGTGGCAACGAAACAAGAGGATGTTGGGAGCAGGCGGGCATGGCAGAAGGAGAAGACAGACAGGACAGTGGACGTCGGGCGGGGAGGGGCAGCTGCGCCCAAGAGGCCAGGCCCCTGTAGGCAGCTCCCCACCGGCACCCCTGCAGGAGAGGAGGCGTCTGGGCTGGGAAGCCCTGCAGGAGCTGTGCACGCAGGCGCCACCCGTGCCCACCCTCAGCGGCCGGAGCCATTAGAGCCCCACGCCACAGCAGGGGCGAGGCCCTGGGGCTGTCCTGCGGCCGCACAGAGGGCAAGCCTGCCGCCTACGGCACTGCCGTCCTGGGGGGATGGACCCCCTAAGCTAAACCCCAGGGGTGCCCGGGCTGGACAACACTGGACACTGGACACTGGACACAGCCAGCAGCGCCCGTGAGGGGAGCAGGAGGCTGGACCCGGCTTGGCAGAGGGCAAATGGCCCTCACTCTCGGCAATGACCGCCCGCGTCCACGGGCAGAGTGTGCCCGCTCCCTCCGGGCGTGTCCCGCGTAGGGTTAAGCGGCTCTGTAAGAGCCCGGCTGGGGTGGGCGGAGCGTTTCCTCCACCCCGGGTCTGGCCTCAGTTCCTCCCTATTTGGGGCCTGACCGCAGGGCACGCCATGCCCACGCTGGGCAGTAAGTTTCCCCACATCCAGAACGCCTCATCTCACCGGCCGGGCTGCCGGGGACTCACGCCAGGCTGGATAGCCGCAGGCAGGGGTGGGGAGGGGGACAGTGGGCCACACAGCCCCTTATGGCCTCTCGAGACACTGAGCTCCTCTCCCAGGAGAGCTCCCGGGTCTCTGCTCCCACCAGGCCTCAGGGGCTGCCCAGAGGAGGGTGACAGCCTGGGGGACTTCCCTCCACAAAACCCAGAGAAGCTATAGGGCACAAGCTGCCCGCCCTCCCTCTCTCCCTCCCCACCTCTCTCTCTCTCTCCCTCTCTCCCCACCTCTCTCTCTTTCTCCTTCTCTCTCCCTC
>NW_026647441.1:0-40645 GCF_950295315.1 Erinaceus europaeus | reverse complement strand
TACTCAACCAGGTGCGCCACCACCCGGCCCCTCTCTCCCTTTCTCTCTACCCACTCCCCTCAGTTTCTTTTTTCTTTTTAATATATTTTATTTATTTATTTATGAGAAACATAGGAGAGAGAAAGAACCAGGCATCACCCTGGTACATGTGCTGCCGGGGATTGAACTCAGGACCTCATGCTTGAGAGTCAGTGCTTTATCCACTGCAACACCTCCCAGACCACTCCCCTCAATTTCTGTGCAATAAATAAATAAAGATCTAAAAATAAATAAATAAAAAGAATACCAAGGGGGGGTAGGGCGGTGGCACAGCGGGTTAAGCAAACATAACAAAGCGCAAGGACTGGCCTGCGGATCAGGGTAAGGATCCCGGTTTGAACCCCTGGCTCCCCACTGGCAGTGTGGTCGCTTCACAAGTGGTGAAGCTGGTCTGCAGGTGTCTGTCTTTCTCTTCCTCTCTCTTATCTAACCTAATTTCTCTGTCCTATCAAAAAAAAAAAAAAAGCTGACAGCGGTGGATTTGTAGTGCTGGCACCTTGCCCCAGTGACTAGAGGCAAAAAAAAACCCCACAAAAAACAAGTAGTAGAACACATAGCCCTTTGAGGATGGGAAGTAGTGCCATCAAAGGTGCACTCAACCAGGTGTGCTACCATCTGGCCCCTTTCTGAGCCTTTTATTAAAATACATCTACAAGGGAGTCCTGCAGTAGCGCATGTGGTGCAAAGCCAAGGACTGGTGTAAGGATCCCTGTTTGAGCCCCCGGCTCCCCACCTGCAGGGGAGTAGCTTCACAGCTGGTGAAGCAGGTCTGCAGGTGTCTGTCTTTCCTTCTCTCTGTCTTCCCCTCCTCTCTCCATTTCTCTCCTATCCAACAACGACGACATCAGTAACAACAACAAGGCAACAAAAGGAAATATTTTATATGTATATATATATATATATATATATATACACACATACAAAAAATGAAGTCTGTCAGGGAAGTCTTTAGCACATTATGGAATCTTCCACATTTTATCTCCACCCCTCCAACTTGCTGCAGACCCCATGACCTTCAGGCTGAAGAAACAAAAGCTTAAAAATGCATGAAGATTCATCATTCTAAAAGAAGAGTTCAAAAGCAGAGCTATAAGTCCTTTACTTACTTGGTAGAGAAATAAGTCACTCCAGAATGAAATAGGCAGAAGCCCAGTTTCATAGATTCAGCCTCCCCAAGTTTTATTTCTGGACTGATATTTTATAATCTCTAGTGAAGAATTGATTGACCATAGTTTTTTTTGTTTGTTTGTTTGTTTTTTTAATCTTTATCTATTGGATAGAGACAGCCAGGAATTGAGAAGGTAGGGGAGATAGGGAGAGGGACAGATAACTGCAGCCCTGCTTCACCACTTATGAAGCTTTCCCCCGGCAGGTAGGGACCAGGGACTTGAACCCGGGTCCTTGTGCATTATAATGTGTGCATTCAACCAGGTAGGCCACCACCTGGCCCCTGGAGAACTCCTTAGTATTTGTTTGTTTTACCAGAGCACTGTTCAGCTCTGCCATATGGTAGTGTGGGGGACTGAACCTGGATCTTTGGAGCCACAGGGATAAGAGCCTTTTTTGCATAACCGTTATGCTGTCTACCCCCACTATGCCCAAAGTTTTGAGGGTTGTTTCAAATTGCTTAATTGTTTTCTTCTTTTCATAGGAAAGGAATAATGCTGTCATCATGTCTGCACACTCCATGCTCTGTGAACGAATCGCCGTAGCCAAGGAACTGATCAAGAGAGCAGAATTACTTTCTAGGTCACGAAAAGGCGGCATAGAAGGCGGTGCAAAGCTGTGCAGCAAGTTGAAGTCAGAACTCAAATTCTTACAGAAAGTAGAAGCTGGAAAAGTGGCTATTAAGGAGTCCTATTTACAAAGCACAAATTTAACACACCTCCGAGCCATTGTGGAGTCAGCAGAAAACCTGGAAGAGGTCGTCAGTGTTCTTCATGTCTTTGGTTACACAGATGCCTTGGGAGAAAAGCAGACCCTTGTGGTGGATGTGGTTGCAAATGGTGGTCATACTTGGGTGAAAGCCATTGGCCGGAAGGCGGAAGCTCTGCATAACATTTGGCTGGGCAGGGGCCAGTATGGTGACAAAAGCATCATTGAGCAGGCGGAGGACTTCCTGCAGGCCAGCCACCAGCAGCCAGTGCAGTACAGCAACCCTCACATCATCTTTGCCTTTTACAACAGTGTCTCCAGCCCGATGGCTGAGAAGCTGAAAGAAATGGGCATATCTGTGAGGGGAGATATAGTAGCAGTTAATTCACTGTTAGATCACCCTGAAGAGCTCCAGCTAAGTGAGAGTGAGTCAGATGATGAGGGCCCTGAACATTTGCGAGTCACCAGAGTAGACCGAGACAATATCCTAGCAAGCGTTGCTTTCCCAACAGAGATTAAGGTTGATGTTTGCAAAAGAGTGAATCTGGACATCACTACTTTAATCACATACGTCTCTGCCCTCAGCTACGGAGGCTGCTACTTCATCTTCAAAGAGAAAGTGCTCACAGAACAAGCAGAGCAAGAAAGGAAAGAGCAGGTTCTACCCCAGCTGGAGATGTTTATGAAGGACAAGGAGTTGTTTGCTTGCGAATCTGCTGTCAAAGATTTTCAGTCTATTCTAGATACCTTAGGAGGGCCTGGGGAAAGAGAGAGGGCCGCTATGTTAATCAAGAGAATTAATGTGGTCCCAGACCAGCCTTCGGAGCGTGCCTTGAGATTAGTGGCCAGTTCAAAGATCAATAGTCGTTCCTTGACCATTTTTGGGACAGGAGATACCTTGAAAGCCATCACGATGACTGCCAATAGTGGTTTTGTCCGAGCTGCCAACAACCAGGGTGTTAAGTTTAGTGTTTTTATTCATCAGCCGAGAGCACTTACTGAGAGCAAAGAAGCTCTAGCCACCCCTTTACCAAAACACTATGTAACTGACAACACACACTGAAGATAACCTTTAAATGTTGTCGTGGAAATACGTTATACCAAAGGTTGGGGTAGTCACAACTTCATTGAGAGAAAAACTAGGTCTTAGAAAAAAAAAAAAATCATACTTGGGATTCTTAACTTGGTAGAGTTGTGTTTCTCATTCACAAAATATTTAACCTCCTGAAATCTTTAAATATCATTCTTATTTACCAAACGGTCTGTTGCAGCTAAGCAGGAATACATCTAGGTAAGGCTTTTGGCTGCACCACAGGACTTTTTGTTTGATTCAATAAGCCTAAAAACCTCTTTGCTGGTAATCACATCTCACGAACTGTGACTACACTACACTGCGCATCAAATCTCTGGAGAAAACTAAAGCTTGTTTTTCATCGTAGTGTGTCATCCATTGATGTGGCTTGAGGCTGGGAGTTAATTGTTTACGATTTTAGATTAAAAAAGCTATGTCCCATCAATAATGAAAAGAGACTTATTTGTTGCGTGTTAAGCCCAGTCGTACGGGTATGTTTACGAAGTGCATTAATACAGAAAATAAAGTTAATTCTGATTGTGTGAGTCCCCATGAGTTTTTTGACATTTGTGTGGGCAGAAAGATAGGCAAATCATATAACTCTTTAAGCCCAGGATACTTAAGGTAAAGTAATGTTTTGAATACAAGGATTCAAAACATTGAAGGATTATATAGAATATTTTAAGAGCATTCATAGGTTCATTTTGAACACAATCCCCATATTGCAAATATTTGCATTAAGAATACCACTTTATTGTTGGCAAATGGCAGGAGAGATAATGGTTACTTCATTATCATGGAGTAGTGGCAGGAGAGACTGCCTGTTCTATGGCACAAGTTGTAATTAAAAACAAACCATGGGGGAGGGTGGGCGAGAGGAGGAAGATAGCATAATGGTCATGCAAAGAGACTCATTCCTGAGATTCCAAGGTCCCAGGTTCAGTCCCCCACACCACCATAAACCTGAGCTGAGCTGTGCTCTGGTGGAAATAAAACATCATACCCACACTCCACTGGGGTGCTTTATTAATTTGCAAGGAAACAAAAACAATTAGGGAAGCGTTAATAGATATTTGTTACATCTCAAAAACTGGGAAATTCAGTTTTACAAGTGTTGAACTAAAATTCTAGTACCAGAACCTGATTTTGCCTGCCTGACTTCTTTCTACTCCACCAACTGCTTTGTGAATAGAAAGGCTCAAATTTCAACCATATTGATGGTTAGGGAGGTAGAATTTGATTTTCAGGCCCCTGAATAGTGAGGTGAAATGCAAAATTAAATATTTATTTTTAAAGAAAATCTATTAACTCAGAACTCATTTCCTCGAGGAGAAAAGGTTTTCATTGAGTTTGTAAGTTAGTGCAGAAAGTGTATATAACTTGCATTGTAACTGAAATTGATGTTAGAGAAATTGCACCAGAAGTACTGAACATAATTAAAATGGCTTCATATGAAGGATGAATGATTAATTTGGCCTAAGAAATGTCTGAGGTGGAGGTAAATGATGTGTAGTTGAAAATTCTGCTGAAAATACTATGGGGAAAGTGTCAGAGTAATTCTTGCCAGGAAGTCGGAGCCTAAGTGACATGTGAGGGATTTAAGTTTGAGGTTTTACTAAATGGGGACAGGGAGTGGGATTAAGGTACAGACATACGAATATGAAGACCTGTACAGAGACCAGGCTTATGAGCGTGGGTTATGAAATTGGAGATGAAGCTAGAGAAGCAGAAGTTCTCTGTTGAGCTTGACATTGGGAAATTTTAAAAACGGGTCAAAGGTCCTATAGTGTGAAGCAAGAATTTAGAGAAGGAGAAAGAATGAACTCTAACGACCTTGGCTAAAGCAGAATTGATGGGGTGCTTATTGGGGTTCCTCATTTACTAGACATCAAGTGCCTCACATGTGCTAGAGTCAGTGTGAAGGTATATATTATAAAAAAAAATTAAACGGTGGTCTGGGACATGGCGCAATGAATAAAGCACTGGGTCCTGAATTCGATCCCTGGCAACACGTACCAGAGTGATGTCTGGTTCTTTCTCTCATTCCTATCTTTCTCATGAATAAATAAATAAATTCTTAAAAAAAAAATTGTCTATACATCTTTAATATGTGTGATTTACTTTTGGATTTAATATGAAATTAGACATATTTCCTTTCTCTTTAAAGTGTCACATATGATTTTACTGATTTTGCATAGGAACAGAGAGAAATTGAGTGGCAACAGAAAGTGAGAGAATAGAGACACTTGAAGCTTCCCTCCTGGCAGGTGGAAACTGGAGGCTTGAACCTTGGTACCTGTGCATTGTGATATGTGCTGTACTGACAGTGCCACTGCCTGCCCCTTCCTCCCTGGAGATTAGACATTTTTTAAAAAATATTTATTCATTTATTCCCTTTGGTTGCCCTTGTTTTATTGTGGTAGTTATTATTGTTGTTGTCATTGTTGGATAGGACAGAGAGAAATGGAGAGAAGAGGGGAAGACGGAAAAGGGGAGAGAAAGATAGACACCTGCAGACCTGCTTCATCCTCTGTGATTGGACTCTCCTGCAGGTGGGTAGCCGGGGCCGAACTGGGATCCTTAAACTGGTCCTTGCACTTTGCACCACCTGTTCTTAACCCACTGCTTAATCCCAATTAGGCATATTTTTAAGAACATGAAAATGAATGTAAGTTTTTTTTCTTCTACAACTTCAGTTTTGCTCTTTAAGCAGAACTGCATTTTGTGTTCTCAGACTAGACTGATACATTAACATTTTAGATACACCATGTAGAAAAACAAACATCACATTCACTTCACCCCTCCCCAGCATGAGATACACTATGAACAAAAGAACAGATTCTTCCTGGGAGGCCCTGTGGAGACAGAATAAAGATTACCTTTGAGACAAAGAGCTCTAAAGAGAGTCCTGTTTATGAAGAGGAAAGAACTTCTGGTTTTTTTGTTTCTACCTTGCTCCTCTTAGGCTAACTTTTACTCCTTACTGACCTTTCTCTTCTTCCTGGGGGAAGATGATTTATTACTTGAACAGACTTTTCTTTCTTCTTTACAAAGTTCTCTGTTAGGAAACTATTTAGGATGTTGTCTAAAACCCTGTGGCGGGTTACTCAGATTGTCTGATTCTCTCCAAGGAAGCACACAGGGGCCTTATAAATTTCTCTTTGCTTTTTCTTTTATTCGTCTGCCCCATATGCGTTTAATCATTTGTCCACTTTTAAGAAACCAGGAGGGTGTAGGATGATTTCTTCATACCTCTAACATTTCAATATAGTTTTGAAGACTAGTTCAATATAAATTCACTCTTCTCATACATGTTCAAAGTTTCTATTCTGCTAGACTGTCTAAGTGAATGAATGCCCAAGTGAATTCTGACCCCATTTTTAAAAAACGTTTTTATTAGAGGATTAATGGTTTACAGTCAACTGTAAAATACAATAGTTTGTACATGTGTAACATTTCTCAGTTTTCCACATCACAATTCAACCCGAAGTAGGTCCTCCTCCCTCTTCATGTTCTAAGCCTGAACCCTCCCCCCTCCCCCCAGAGTCTTACTTCAGTGCAATACACCAATCACTTTTATTTACTTAGCTCCGTGCTATGTTAAGGAGCGTTACCTTCTCAAATGGTAGGCTTGATATTAAAAAAACAAACAAACAAACAAACAAAAAAAAACATAGCACAGTGGGTTAAGTGAATGTGGCGCAAAGCGCAGGGACTGGCATAAGGATCCTGGTTCGAGCCCCGGCTCCCCACCTGCAGGGGAGTCGCTTCACAGGCGGTGAAGCAGGTCTGCAGGTGTCTATCTTTCTCTCCCCCTCTGTCTTCCCCTCCTCTCTCCATTTCTCTCTGTCCTATCCAACAACAACGACATCAATAACTACAACAATAAAAAACAACAAGGGCAACAAAAGGGAATAAATAAATACTTAAAACAAACAAACTCTGTGAAGGACTCAAGAGACTAACCTGGGAGTATTTGTGTGAGTAATCCTGGACAGTCAAAGGGATTCTAGTTGGGAGTGTCTGGCAATACCTGTGAAGTGCACGTTGTTCATGTGGTTGTGGGGGAACCAGGGTTCAAGGCTGTGTCTAAAAGCAGTTTTCTTCTAAAGTTTGGTCGACAAGAGTTTAGGGTCTTAAGTGCATGGTAGTGAGTTTGAACAGGCCTGGACAAGACAAAAGATTTGCCATTGCTAGTGTCCTAAGGTGTCTGTGCACAGAGTTTGAATAGGCTGGAGAGCTGGGGCTTCCGTGCTAGGGAGAGTCTGCAAAGACAGCCTGTAAAAAATGCACACTCTATGTCTCTCTGTCTGGTTGGTTCATCTTTTGGATGAAGGTGGAATATTCCTCAACAATTTTCTCTTCCAGAGTCTGTTACTATGGAAACTGAGATCTAGTGAAGTGTCTGCCAGCTGAACCCATCAAGGTTGTGAGATGGAGGAACCAAAAAAAAAAAAAAAAAAAAAGCACCTGCCAGTAATTTCTATGGAAATTACACCCTGCAGCTTCTTATCACCAGTCCAGTGGGTGTTAGAGTTTTTTTTTTTTTTTTTACACATTTTTATTTATTTATTAATGAGGACGATAGGAGGAGAGAGAGAAAG
This sequence comes from Erinaceus europaeus, assembly GCF_950295315.1. Taxonomy (NCBI): domain Eukaryota; kingdom Metazoa; phylum Chordata; class Mammalia; order Eulipotyphla; family Erinaceidae; genus Erinaceus; species Erinaceus europaeus. The sequence goes on along the minus strand of NW_026647441.1, from coordinate 33,055 downwards.
AACCAGATATCACTGTAGTACATGTGCTGCTGGGGATTGAACTGGGGACCTCATGCTTGAGAATCCAATGCTTTATCCACTGCACCACCTCCTGGATCACGAATTGCAGGTTTTGTTTTTTTTTTTAATTATTTATTCCCTTTTGTTGTCCTTGTTGCTTTATTGTTGTAGTTATTATTGAGGTTGTCGTTGTCGGACAGGACAGAGAGAAATGGAGAGAGGAGGGGAAGGCAGAGAGGGGGAGAGAAAGACACCTGCAGACCTGCTTCACCGCCTGTGAAGCGACTCCCCTGCAGGTGGGGAGCCGGGGCTTGAACCGGGTCCCTAGCTGGTCCTTGCGCTCTGCGCCACCTGCGCCCGACTGCTGTACTACTGCCCGACTTCCGAATTGCAGGGTTTTAACACAAACTCCTCCTGTTGCTCCTTCAAAGAATTTCTTCCTAACTATAGTTAGCTGTTGCATGGTGCCATGTTTTTCTTGATGTGAGCAACTCTTTATCTCTTTTATCATAAATCTTTAAAAAAGATATTTATTTTATTTGACACAAAAGAGGGCAATTGAGAGGGACAGGGGAGACAGAGATAGAGATAGAGATACGGAGATCAGCAGCACTGCTTCACTGCTCAAGAAGCTTCCCTCCTCTAGGTGGGAGCTGGGGGCTTGAACCTGGGTCCTTGTGCATGGTGACGTGTGTGCTCAACTGTGTGTACCTCTGCCCAGTCCCTTTTTACTTTATTTTCTTCATGTGATGCCAAGACTAAGTTCAAGGTCTCAGACATGTATGTTACCACTGAGTCACCTTCTTGACCCAACTTTTTTCTCCCACTTTCAAAATGACAGAGAAAGAGGAAAAGAGAGAACCGTGAACCTCCACCCTACCATTCATAGAGTTTTTGCTCCTTCCTTGTGGTGCTGGGATAGGACTCATGGCTACAAGCATGCAAAATGGAAGACTTATCACTGAGCCATGGCCTAACAAACAACTACAACACACATCTACAGTATGATCCTCTAGACCTGGGAATATACACAAATATACACATGCACACATATGTACCTACACTTTCTACAATAAAATAAAGGAAATCGGGCGGTAGCGCAGCGGGTTAAGTGCACGTGGTGCAAAGCGCAGGGACCGGTGTAAGGATTCCGCTTCTAGCCCCTGGCTCCCCACCTGCAGGGGAGTCGCTTCACAGGCGGTGAAGCCGGTCTGTAGGTGTCTAGCTTTCTCTTCCCCCTTTCTATCTTCCCCTCCTCTCTCCATTTCTCTCTGTCCCAATCCAACAACGATGACATCAACAACAACAACAATAACTACAACAAAAAGGGAAAATAAATATATAAAATTAAATTAAATTAAATTAAATTAAATTAAAAAATGGTCTGGGAGGTGATGCAGTGATAAAGCATTGGATTCTCAGGCATGAGGCTCCGAGTTCAATCCCTGGCAGCACATGTACCAGAATGATGTCTGGTTCTTTCTCTCTCTCCTCCTATCTCTCTCATTAATAAAAATAAATACATTCTTAAATAAAATAAAATAAAATATCATGAAAGCATAGAGAAAAATAAAACTTTGACTTCAGATTGGTGTTGAAAGCCTGCTGGGAGCAAATTTAGGGCTAAAAAAATAAAAGCACGATGAGAAGGGAAAACACAAAGCAGAACTTGGACTGGGTTTAGTGCACTGCACCAAAGTCAAAGACTCTGGGGCTGGGGAGGGTTCAGGTCCTGGAACAGGATGGCAGAGGAGGACCTAGTGGGGGTCGAATTGTTATGTGGAAAACTGAACAATGTTGCACATGTACAAACTACTGTATTTTCTTGTTGACTGTAAACCATTAATCCCCCCAACAAAGAAATCCAAAATATCCAAGAGCTACTTTCTCTGCAGAAGTAGGTTCTCAACTTAAAAGAAAGAAAATGGGCTACTCTCCACAGAGAACTTTACATCATATTAATATATTTTTAACTTTATATTATCTTTTTTTATTGGACATCGACAGCCAGAAATCAAGGGGGAAGGGGATGATAGACAGGAAGAGAGACAGACAGACACTGCTTCACCACTTGTAAAAGCGTTCCCCCTGCAGGTGGGGACCAGGGGCTCCGACGTGGGTCCTCGAGCATTGTAACATGTGTGTTCAAGCAAATGTGCCACCACCTGGCCCCCATATTAATATTTTAAAGTCACAAAACAAAGTGCTTGTCAGTGGGGGCATATGGTACTACTCCTGGTAAGACAATATGTGAATAACCCTCCAAAGTCTCACAGGTTTTACACTGAAACATAAAACTATCCCAGGTGAAAGGAGATGCAAATTAGGAGACAAAAACTTGAGTCAGTGACTTTATTGATCAGGTGAATACTCTTTTCTGGCTTTCTAGGACTTCCTGCTGTTTTAGGAAACTGGAATAGGTATTAAATGGAGTAAGTCTGATTGGCGTATGCTTATGGGAATAAAAAGACATTTTTATATACAAAGGAAGGACTTGGGTATGCTCTCCCTCTAGAAAGTGGCACTAACATTCCTTTAACTGTTAGCTTCTGTTTCTCTTAAAAATAATCAATTTGATATGCAGACATAGTTTCCTAATTTGGATAAAATTGAGGATGCAGGAATTAAGGATTTGGGTAACCCTCTTTGTACGGTTCAGCTCAGGTGAATACAGTTCCAGAGACAGAAAGAATAGATTCGAAATTCAGGTTTTCTACTTACTTGACATTTCCACTAGGAGGCAGCACAGTGTAATAGTTAGGCATTGACTTGATTTCTCATATTGTCTTTTTTTTTTTGCCTTCACTTTAGGGTTATTGTTGGGGCTCAGTGCCTGCACCATGAATCCACTGCTCCTGGAGCCCATTTTTCCCCCTTTTACTGCCCTTGTCATGGTTATTATTGTTATTGTTGATGTCGTTCGTTGTTGGATAGGACAGAGGGAAATGGAGAGAGGAGGGGAAGAGAGGGACAGAGAAAGATAGACACCTGCAGACCTGCTTCACCGCCTGTGAAGCAACTCCCCTGCAGGTGGGGAGCCGGGGGCTCGAACCCGGTCCTTCTGCACGTCCCTGCGCTTTGCGCCACGTGCGCTTAACCCGCTGCGCCACCTCCCGACCCCCCACTTTTTTTTTTAAATGAACCTTAGGAAAATGACAGCCTCACCAAGCTTTAGTTTCCTTATCTGTAAAACAAGAATATTATTCATTTTATAAGTTTCTTAAGAGGGATAAAGTCAGATGCATATAATATATATAATACTTGGAGGTGAATCTGGCTTAATAACCACCAGTTCTTGCTAGTTATCACACTTTCTGAACCATTTGTATTACTACTTTTAATTTTCATGATAATTGTTTTGGAAATTACTTGTTTATGGAAGTATTTACATTTTTTAAGTATCTACATTTTTATATATGTAACATGCTTACTTACAGAAACAAAAGAATAAGGAGAAGGTATTAACTACGGGACTTAAATTCAGTCCCTGATCATCCTCTCTGCAGTGTCCAAACCCTGCCTTTTAGGCTTGATTTCAAGTCCTTGGAGTAGACAATGGTGAGAAAAGATGCAGACACTCCTCAGGGTTGCATTGTAACACTTCCTAGAGGAAGTGTGGAGAACTAGGTGACCTTTAGTGCTTTAGTTCTTATAATTGTGTTTATTTATTTATTATTGTTATTATCTAGAGCATTGCTCAGCTCTGGCTTATGATGTTGTTGGGAATGGATTTTGAACCTGGGGCATCAGAGTCTCTGGTGTGAAAGTCTTTTTTTTTTTGGAAATTCTTTTTGAATGACTATTAAGCTACCTCTCCAGTTAGTTCTCCATCTCTCCCTTGTCCACCTCTTCCTGCTCCTTTTTTCTTTTTTTTTTTTAAATATATTTATTTATTCCCTTTTTGTTGCCTTTGTTTTATTGTTGTAGTTATTATTGTTGTTGTTGATGTCGTTGTTGTTGGATAGGACAGAGAGAAATGGAGAGAGGAGGGGAAGACAGGAGGAGAGAAAGATCGACACCTGCAGACCTACTCCACCGCCTATGAAGCTACCTCCCTACAGGTGGGGAGCCTGGGGCTCGAACCGGGATCCTTATGCTGGTCCTTGTGCTTTGCGCCTACTACGTTTAACCTGCTGCACTACTGCCCAACTCCCCCTTGCTCCTTTCTTCTTTCAGATTTTTTTTATTTATTTAATGAGCCGGAGAGAACAACATTGCATCATTCTGGCCTATTTAATGCCAGGGATGGAACTCAGAACCTTACATGTCTAAATTCTAAGCTCTAGCCCTGAGAGCAGCCTCCCTGTGGTGGAGGGGAGGAAGAAGGAACAGGGAAGGTTCCCTCTAAGCTCTGCTAGAAGATTCTAAACCAACTTCCACATGGGAGAATCACAAGAGAGGCAACCATGTTTTAGAGAGATGAACATTTATTGAGAGAAAGTAAAGAGACAGAAGGAAAGTACACCCCAAATGGGTGGGTGGATAAGAGAGAGAGAAAGGGAGGGAGGGAGGGAGAGGGAGAGAGAGAGAAAAGGGCAAAGAATCATGAGAGAGAGAGAGAGCAAAGAGCAAAGACTCATGAAGGGGTTGAGCTCCTTGGTCTTCCAGGTTTTATAGCTATTTCTGGGGATGTGTGGGTGGGGGACCCTGAGGCTGTGTACTCTAGTATTTGTCTTCAAATGCTCACATCTGGGTCTATCTGCATTTTATGGCCTTGCAATCAGGTAGGGAAGGAATGTTGGTGTGGGAGGCATTGGTGGCTGCTTTTGGCTAGAGGGATTGCTTTTCCTAAGCAGATTCCAGACACCTGGTTAACTATTTCATACTGATCCTCAAGTTTTTGCTTTTGTTTTTCATTTCTTTTCTTACTTTATCAGCCACCATAATTCCTTTTCTCCCCTTCAAATCAAAAGTGGTATGACAAGTAAAACACACTCTTAACTAAACATTCTTTGCTTTTAATACCTGTCAGCTCATTATCTAGAGAGACAAGGGTAACAAAAATATTGAATCATTTATTTGCCAAGCGGACCATTTTTGGATGTGACCTGTGATTCTGTTTTCTATATTTTACCATGAATACTGTGAAATAGATATCTGGCAGATAAGCAAAGAGAAGAAACCATCTTTCAGTATTTATATTCTGTATGTCATTTTCAGAGTTGATATTTTTGTCTTCACCTCTGGTTTGCTCTATTATTAATCCCACCATCTGGTGAGCTTCTAACTCCTTTGGCTTTTTTCTGTTGAAATTCTTGTGATCTTATAAATAAATAAATAAATAAGTAAATGGGAGGGGGAGCAATATGTGAGTTGGGGCCAGAAAGTTAAAATCAGAAGCTTGTGTCCAAGAGGGCACTTGTGCATTCTTTGCTGTGCCTCTTTGTTTTTCTCTATTGTTCAATGTGATTTTTATTCAAGAGAAGTTCAGTATTGTAGAGGAGAAAAGAAATCGCTGCACACCATTCTGGGTTCATGAAGGCTTTGCCGGTAATCAAATGAGTATGGAGGAGATTAATAAAAATATATATATATGAGAAATGTTTGAAGAACATGTGTGCTTCCTCTACACATGGGAGAGGGTCAGGAGTTCTGGGAAACTCACACCACATATCATCAGGCATCAAGGAAAAAACCTTGAGTACCAAAGACTTTGAGAACAAGAGAGGAGAGTTCTGTGAAACGTAAAGCAACGTCAGGCTCCTAGATGTCTCGGTCCGTCTGGGCTTGGTGGCCCTGGAGGGTGCAAATGCTCCGTCCTCTCTGTGTACCGAACTTTCTCTACAAGTCTCATTTAAAAGTAGTTTACATTCTCTCTCTTGTGTTTACAAGTAGGATGTTAATCTTTTTGCCAAAAGCAAAAAAAAAAAAAAGTAAAAGTAAAAAAAAGCAAAAAAGTAAAAGTAAAAAAGTAAAAGTAAAAAAAGGTAAAAGTAAAAAAAGTAAAAGTAAAAAAAAGTAAAAGTAAAAAAAAAGCAAAAGCAAAAAAAAAAAAAAGTAGGTTAACAGGTTTTTTGCACTTCCTCAATAGCATTCTCTTCCTGTATGATTTCTAGAATACAGAACATTGGATGAAAAGGAAAGTAAAAGAAAGAAAAAACATAAGGAAGAAAGAAAGGAAGGAAGAAAGAACTATAGGGCAAAATTATAATTCCAGAGAAAACTCAAAGAGAAAAAGATAGAATGGGGGATGCCAACAGACACTACTAATTTCTAAAAACATCTAGTTTTCCTTTCACCTCTCAGGAGTGTAGATTCTAAGCAAGCCACCAAGTTCTAGATATTACTATGATCTCATCCTGACCTCCCTGGGTAGATATTCTCGTCAACTTGTCCCAGAACCTCCACTCAGAACCCTACCATAGTAGGAAAAGATAGAGGCAGGTGGGGGGTGTGGATTAACCAGGAAACATCAATATTAAAGCAAAAAAGCAATTACAGAAGCCAGAACACCTTACTTCTGTATACCAAAAATAATTTTAGTCCATACTCCCAGAGAAGGAAATATTAGAGGGTGAGTAGAACTGGAGTTCCACTGGGAACTTTGTTTTTGCCTCATTGTTGAGAGGGAAGAGGATTTAAAACCCACCTGAGGAAGTCAGGCCCTGTTTCCCTTATAGGAGAAGGAAGAAAAAGAAAAGGAAATACACTCAGAAGTTATAATAGGTGTGGGTGAGGCACAGAAAGGAAGTGAAGTGGAGGGAGTAGAAGTGAGTAAAAATGGGCGTCAGCTTCCACATGGAGTTATTTATCTTTGGCCAAACGGACCACATGCTTCTCTGGTGTGTGCCTTCTTATTTTCCCGATTAAAAGTTTAAAATATCTGAAAAGAAAACAGCAAACAGACAGAAATTCTATGAAGAATATTTAGATAAGTAAGGGGGGAGGAAAGCCTTTAACAATGGAATAAAAACCAGTCATTTGAGTTTTACAAGTACAAAAACAAAAGAGTCATGGGACATATACTCAATGGAGCACTTTCAGTAGTTAAAAAAAAGGCTATATTATATCCTGTGGGACAAAATGAATGGAACGAGCAGTTATTATGTCTAGTGACATAAATAAATGATGGGACAACTACTGCATGATTCCATCATATGTGAAATACAGAGAATTGAGACACTTGAGGAAAATGTTTATATTGATATATAGTCAAGTCCTATCTGTGACCTATGGTGGCTACTGCTGGAAGGGGTCAGGGGCACAGACTTTGGTGGTAGGAGTAGTGTAAAATTATATCCCTATTACCTTATAATCTTGTAAATCACTAATAAAGATATAAAAACAATAAAATAAAATGTTTATTAAAATGCAAATGGGAGTGTGTGCCAGCACACAGTACTAATTCTAATTTTTTTTTTTGCCTCCAGGGTTATTACTGGGGCTCAGTGCCTACACTATGAATTCACTCCTCCTGGAGGCTATTTTTTCCCTTTTGTTGCCCTGTTGTTTACCATTATTGTTGTCATTATTATTGTTGTTGTTCTTGCTGTTGTTATTGTTGGATAGGGCAGAAAGAAATCAAGAAAGGAGGGGAAGACAGAGAGGAGGAGAGAAAGATAGACACCTGCAGACCTGCTTTCACAACTTGTGAAGCAACCCCCCTGCAGGTGGGGAGCTGGAGACCTGAACAGGGATCCTCTTAACACCAGTCCTTGCGCTTGGTGCCATGTGCGCTTAACCCGCTGCACTACCACCCGGCCCCCTACAGTACTAATTTCTAAGAACAGCTATATTTCCTTCCACATTTATCAGGAATGTAGAGGTGGCCAGGAGGTGGGCCACCCAGTAGAGTGCACACACACACATCACGGTGCACAAAGTGCTGGGTACAAGCCCTGCCCCCCACCTGCAGGAAGAAAGCTTCATGAGCAGTAGAGCACTGTTGCAGGTTTGTTTTCACCTCTTTCTGCCTCTCTTCCTTCCTCTCTGTCTATTTGTCTCTCACCTCTATCAAAAAAAAAAAAAAAAAAGGAGAAGCAGAAACAGAAAGAAAGAAAGGAGAGGGGAGAGAGAGAGAAGAAAGGAGGAAGGAAGAGAAAGTGTTCACTGGGGATGGTGGAGTCAGCAGTCATTGAGGTCCAGTGACAACCCCGGAGCCAAAAGGAAAAAGAAAGAAAAGAGAAGGAAGGAGAGGAGAGGGAACAATGGGCTAGTAAAACAGCAAATTTTGAGCTGGAAATTTAGTCGAGTTTTTCTATGTAGAGTCACAGAGTAGGGAGCATTTGTGAACAGTGAAATATCCAAACAGGTTTCCTCACTTTCACCACGGGATTTAAGCGCCAGCACCCAGATCACTGTTGGCAGCTACTTCCTGGACAGGGTTTTTATGGGTCTCCTCAGTGGAGTCCCGGAATAAATGGTCCTAACATAGCAGCTTTATTTTAAACTGGCTTTGTCACCACAGTGGAATCATCTATTGAGGCTTGGCTAGGTGAAATAGTTATTTCTTATTTAAATATTGAGCTTAGGGTCTCAAGCTTGAGAGAGCTTTGAAAAATAATGATAAATTCACTAAAGAGATACAGCTCTACATTTGATTGTCTTTTTCATTCTGCAGAGTTTTTGCTGTTTTAAATTAGGGCAGTGAAATCAGAAGAAAGGGGCTCTGACCCAATTTATACCACAAGAGTTCAGTTAATCTAAGTACTTCTCCAGTACCTTTTGTAAGAATAATCCTGGGCCTATAAATGTTGATACAAGTGATCAGATAAGCGAGCCTGGAAAATAAGATCACCAAATTTGTACATTGCAAGGTTTTTTTTCTTTCTTTCTTTTTTTTTTTTCCCCTCCAGGGTTATTGCTGGGCTCGGTGCCTGCACCATGAATCCACCGCTCCTGGAAGCCATTTTTTTCCCCTTTTGTTGCCCTTGTTGTTGTAGCCTCGTTGTGGTTATTATTATTACCATTGTTGATATTGTTCATTGTTGGATAGGACAGAGAGAAATGGAGAGAGGAGGGGAAGACAGAGAGAGGGGGAGAGAAAGACAGACACCTGAAGACCTGCTTCACCACCTGTGAAGCGACTCCCCTGCAGGTGGGCAGCCGGGGGCTTGAACTGGGATCCTTCCGCCGGTCCCTGCGCTTTGCGCCACGTGCGCTTAACCCACTGCGCCACTGCCCGACCCCCGTAAGGTTTTTGATATATTAAACACAGACACTGTATTTTCTTAAAGCCAGTACTTGTATTTAATGTGTCCTAGGAAGGAAAATAATGTCTCCTATACCTAGAAATCAACAGAAATGCATAGCAGTCAGTCCAAGATAGTTAGCTTTCAAAATAATTTACCTTGCAACCCTTGCTTTTCTAGTTCAGATCTAACTAAATAGTGGTTTAGATTACTGATACGGTCTTTCTCTATTTCTTTTTTTCTTTCTTGTCTCTCTTTGTCTTTGTTCTCTTTCTTTCTCTCTTTCTTTCTTGCTTCCTCACTTTCTGTTTTCTTAATGAGGAATGGGGTTGTTGCAGGATAACAAGTTAACAGTGACTAGAACCTGAAGCTCAGGAATAAGTTCCAAACCCAAGTCTGTCGGAGACCAGGAACTGGTGGCTTAGTGGGAATGTAATATGCCCTGGTTTATTGATCACATACATCGCCTTTTATGTATCTCTTCACCGGAAATGACAAGGGAAAAGGAAATGACTAGGAGAGAGGACGGTGCAAAAAAAAAAAAAAAAAAAAAAAGCTTGAACAGTTCGAACATAGAAAGCTTCCATCTAACCAGTGGGGATTAAACCAACAACTCAGGCAAGACAGTGATTATGTAAATAGACCACAGCATCAAGCAATGCAAGGGAACCTGACGTGATGACCAACAGGGGTAGAAACAGAAGGGGTCTTTAGAAGCACAATTAGCCAAAGGAGAAATGATGACCAACACAAGTCTAATGGAATACTATTCTGCAATAAAAAATAATGTGTTCTTTGAGATAAAATGGATGGAACCTGAGGTTATTATGCTTAGTAAAGCAAGCAGATGAAATACATTTACTGACTTTGCTTGTATGTGTAATATGGAGAACTGAAAACACAGACTGGTAACCAAACAAACAAAACAAGCAACCAAACTGTCTCCAAGGCTTTGTGAGTACTGGGGTGGTTACTGTTGGGGAGGAGGAGGACACAGAACTTCATAAAGGCTGCAGTGTGTAAGTGCACCCTTATACTCTTGTGAGCCATTATTGAATCACTAATAGAAAACACAAGAAAAGGGGGTCGGGCGGTGGCGCAGCGGGATAAGCGCACTTGGCGCAAAGCGCAAGGACCGGCTTAAGGATCCTGGTTGGAGCCCCGGGCTCCCCACCTGCAGGGGAGTCGCTTCACAGGTGGTGAAGCAGGTCTGCAGGTGTCTGTCTTTCTCTCCCCCTCTCTGTCTCCCCTCCTCTCTCCATTTCTCTCTCTGTCCTATCCAATAGCAACGACATCAATAATAACTACAACGGCAACAAAAGGGAATAAATAAATATTTTTAAAAAAAAAGAAGAAAAAATTAATGGCAGTGATCTGCAAAATAGTTCACTTGGATAGTGTGTTGCTTTGCCATTTGTGTGAGCCAGGGTTGAAACCAACCCCTATTGCGCTCGAGAATGCTTCAGAGTTGTGGTTCTCCCTCTCCCTCTCCCTCTCCCTCTCCCTCTCCCTCTCCCTCTCCCTCTCCCTCTCCCTCTCCCTCTCCCTCTCCCTCTCCCTCTCCCTCTCCCTCTCCCTCTCCCTCTCCCTCTCCCTCTCCCTCTCCCTCTCCCTCATTAGAAAAAAATCAGCCAATAGCAGTAAGGCCCTAGTGTGAAGAAGGCGATCCAATGGCATTGTATATGTATGAAAACTTGGGATTAATCTTGGCATTATAGGAAGAAAATAAAGTAAAAAGGGACTAGGCAGTGGTGCACACAGTGGAGCACACATGTTACCATACACAAGGACCCAAGTTCAAGCCCTCAGTCCCCATCTACAGGAAGGAAGCTTCTTGAGCCGTGAAGCAGTGCTTCTGGTCTTTCTCCTTTCCCCCCCTCCCCTTTTACCAGGTTTGTAGATTAGTCTAGGAGAAGAGGCAGGTGACTGACTAAAACGTAGCTAGACAGATAATCTTTCTCAGCCCCAGCAACTTTGAACACTTAGGGGGATCAGTGCCCTTTCCTTTGCTTCAATGTGTCCTGCTGTTCCCACTACCAGTGTTTACATCATGGTATTCACCGTGTCAGTATTTACTGAATGAATTCAAGATAAAGAAACACAAATGATGAGAAGACCAGTGAAGCACTGATTGTTTCTGGAGTAGGGAAGCCTAATAAGAGAAGGCTCTGGGTAGCTGGGCCTATGGGTGGGCTTGAATAAACAGGGGGAAAGTAGAGAATTAATGTGTGCCCTTAGCTAGGTGTGCCACTCACTGACCCTTTATTTTTATTTCTTAATCGTTGCTCCATTCCAAAGAAAAATAAAGTCCTTGGAATTTTTTTTTTCTTATTACTACTAGGACAGAAGATGTGATTAACATATCATATCTGGCAAAAGGAGTGCTCTTGCAAGGTCTCTGGTCACAACTGCTGTTTGTGGTGCTGAGTTGCTTTTAGGAAGGTTGAAGGCGTGGCTTGTTTTATCCTGTGCTGGCCACACGGGGGAGCTTTAAGCATTTTCTGCATTGCCTGGTTGCCCTTGTAGCTTTAATGACTTCAGTAGTGCTTTTTTTTTTTTTTTTTAATGTATTGATAACCCCTATTCTTACAGGACCACTAAATCAGATCATGTGCGCTGGCCCTCATTAGGAAAAATTGGTTTCAGGCTAGCAGTCTTGGACTGAGTGGCTCCTAGCCAAACTGCAGGGCTGACAAAAGGGGCAGGCTTGAAGTTATATAGGTGGATAATTTAATCACTGCAACATCCCCTAGAAAGGACGTGTAAGTAACAGGTCATCTCTGCAGCTGAAGACATAATTAAATTTGCAAATAATCTCCACACTGCATATGAAGCAGCAAATATAATTTGTCTCCTAATTTGGAAGGGGAAAGAGGATGTCACTTTAGAAGCATTCTTAAGATTTCTTTAAAAATATTTTTTTTATTGAAAATTTTGAATCTAGTGGCTGGGGAAAAAAAATAAAAGGAAAAAAATGGCTGCCAGCTGGGAAAGGTTTCATTGCATAGGCATGGATTCATTGCATAGGCATTGAGCCCCAGCAATGACCATGGTGGCTACTAGAAAGAGAGAAAGAAAGAAAGAAAGGAAAAAGACAAAGAGAAACACCCGCAAAGTTTCACTAATCATGAAGCTTTCCTCCTGCCGATGAGGACTGAGGGCTTGAACCCATGTCCTTGCACATAGTAACATGTATTCAACTGGGTGTGGACTGCTGGGCCCTATCTATATCCTGTACGCTTAGATTCACTGCAATAGAAATAGTTCCCTCAACTTCTGGGTCATTATAGAACTTTGTATACATGACTTATATCCATACTTAAGTCCTGACACAGTATTGTTTGTTCAGTTGATAGAACAGAAACCACTTTTTAATTATTTTTTTCAGAGTCTCAGTACTGTGTCCTACTTTTAAAATTTTTCTCTTTAAAATTTTTTTAAATGATCTTTATGTACTTATTGGATAGAGAGAGCCAGAAATTGAGAGGGAAGTGGGAGACAGTGAGGGAGAGAAACAGAGAGAGACACCTGCAGTGCTGCTTCGCCACTTGCAAAGCTTTCCCCCTGCAGGTGGGAACAGGGGACTCAAACCCGGGTCCTTGCACATGGTAACATGTGTGCTTAAGCAGGTGCGCCACCAACCAGTTCCTTGTGTCCTATTTTTTCATTCAGATAGACAAAGCAGGAAAGAAACAAGAAGTCAACTTTCGTCTGGAGCTTGGGACATTCAACCTGAGATGTGCACAGTATTTTATCAAAAATGAAAATGTATGTGCATTGGTGGTGAGCATAGCTGCCTTCCAAAAATGAAAATGATAAAAATTGATCCAGGGCTCAGCTTCCCCAGAGACCCACCCTACTAGGGAAAGAGAGAGGCAGACTGGGAGTATGGACCGACCAGTCAACGCCCATGTTCAGCGGGGAAGCAATTACAGAAGCCAGACCTTCTACCTTCTGCAACCCACAATGACCCTGGGTCCATGCTCCCAGAGGGATAGAGAATGGGAAAGCTATCGGGGGAGGGGGTGGGATATGGAGATTGGGTGGTGGGAATTGTGTGGAGTTGTACCCCTCCTACCCTATGGTTTTGTTAATTAATCCTTTCTTAAATAAAAAAAAAAAATTGATCCAGGAACAGTGGAATATTGCACTGAGAGGGCCTGGAAACACACACACACACACACACACACACACACACACACACACACACACATACACACACACACACACACACCATACACACTCACACACACACACACACACACACACACCATACACACACACACACACACACACACACACACACATACACACACACACACACACACACACACACACACACACACACACACCATACACACTCTGATATCTAGAGCATACAAGTGCTTTTATTGGGCATGTGAGGAGGGTCTCAGAAACCCTCTTATCAACTTTATTTCATCACACAAGACCTCTCTATGAAACCTCAGGGCTGTGTGAAACACAACCAGCAAACCTGTTTGCCTCTACCCTGAAGACAGTCGCTGTGGCATCCTGCAGAGGGAATGCCCTTCTTCTTCTCCTTCTCCTTCTCCTTCTCCTCCTTCTCCTTCTCCTTCTCCTCCTTCTCCTCCTCCTCCTTCTCCTTCCCCTTCCCCTTCCCCTTCCCCTTCCTCTCCTTCTTCTTCTTCTTCTTCTTCTTCTTCTTCTTCTTCTTCTTCTTCTTCTTCTTCTTCTTCTTCTTCTTCTTCTTCTTCTTCTTCTTCTAGCGTTTGCCCTTCTTCCGTAGCCAGTCAACAGCGTCAGATTGAAAGCTGTCAGGAGCTGCTTGTTGCTGGCTTTGAAAGTGACTGGGATCCATGTGGATTCAGTCGGCTAGGAAGGATCGTCAGTTTCCCCAATGAATGGGTACTCACGGGATGCACCACGAGAAGGTCGATCCAATGCATCCCAGGGAATGCCCTGAGGTGTAGTCATAGAGTGCCTGTGAGCTGGAAAGGCACAAAGGGCTATGAGGGCTTACAAGGTCATCAGCCTCCTCCCCTAGGGAAAGTAAAAGAGGAGTGATGTTAGGTTCATGTATGGGGATATTTCTACTGAAGAAATCTCTCTACCAGGACCGACTTTTACCATGTGCATTTAACTCTGTGTGCTACCGCCTGCCCACCAGGACAGAGGTTGACATAACTAAACAGTTAACCTAACACAGCTATCTGAACATCTATCTTAGAAAGGAACAAATAAGGGGTGAAATGACTCACATTGTGAAAGGACCATAGGGTCTCTTTAAGAGGCATCTTCTCAGTGCTTATTTGCAGATCATTAAAGACTTAATAGAGGGAGAAAGAAATAATTGCTGTGTTCTAGGCTACTGGTATTTAAATAGCAATCAGATATAAAAAAACAAAGCGGGTCTAAAGTTACACTGATATATGTGTCTGGTTTTGAAATGCTGTCTTTTATTGGCCAGGGAACTCAAAAAATGCAACCATCCAATTGAATACATCTAGGTGATTGCCAATTAAACTTTGTCTCTCCATCCATACATACCCATGCCGTGCATCTTCAGTCCACATATTTGTCTCCTGGGGTCTTGTTAAAATGCACATTCTGGTCCTAAAGATCTGGGAAAGTTGCAGAAGCCACAGCCCCCCTCTCTTCCACAGTGTTTGGTTCATGACAGTAGGTTTCCACAAAGTACTGGGGGGACCTCATAAATCAGGCCACAAAAACTTTATTTAGAAAAAAAAGGGGGGCTGGGTAGTGGTGTACCTGGTTGAGCACACATGTTACAGTGCTCAGGGACCCAGGTTTGAGCCCCCAGTTCCCACCTGCAGAGGGAAAGCTTTGCAAGTGGTGAAGCAGTGCTGCAGGTGTCTCTCTGTCTCTCTCCCTCTCTATCACTCTCTTCCCTCTGGCTGTTTCTATCCAATAAATAAATAAAGATAATGCAAAAAAAAAAAAAGAAGAAGAAGAAAAGACATAGCTTGTGCTCAGTCATGTGAGGGTCATTGGAGAAAATGATGACTTGCTGTTTTTTCCAGGCTTTTTACCTTCTTATCCTCCTTCTCCTCCTCCTCCTCCTCCCCTCCCCCTCCCCCTCTCCCTCCTCCTCCTCCTCTTCCTCCTCCGGCTTGAAAGTGTCTTTGCATAACAATTATGCTATCTACCCCCACCCTTTCCAGGTTTTTTTAATATCTCAATTTGCTGTGCCTGAATGTTTTCACTGATCCATTACTTGGCTCTTTTGTCTTGGCCCTCTGCTCCCCAGGTACTGTCTACTTTCTAAGGCTTCGGCTTTCACAAAGTTCAAAATCAGACACATAAATCAGTGTAACTTCAGATCTGCTTTTAATTTTTAAATTTATTTATTTTCCTTTTGTTGCCCATGTCTTTTTATTGTTGTTGTAGTTATTATTGTTGTTATTGATGTTATTGATGTCATCGTTGTTGGATAGGACAGAAAGAAATGGAAAGAGGAGGGGAAGACAGAGAAGGTGAGAGAAAGATAGACACCTGCACACCTGCTTCACCGCCTGTGAGCGACTCCCCTGCAGGTGTGGAGCTGGGGGCTGGAACCGGGATCCTTATACCTGTCCTTGCGCTTTGCGCCACGTGCGCTTAACCCGCTGCACTACCACCCGACTCCCATATCAGCAGTTTTAAACAGCAGTCGCTCAGAACACATGAGTTACTTTTGTTTCTTTTCTTTTTAAATTTATTTACCCTTTTGTTGCCCTTGTTTATTATTGCTGTTGTAGTTATTATTGTTGTTATTGATGTTGTAGTTGTTGGATAGGACAGAGAGAAATGGAGAGAGGAGGGGAAGACAGAGAAGGGGAGAGAAAGACAGACACCTGCAGACCTGCTTCACCGCCTGTGAAGTGACACCTCCCTGCAGGTGGGGAGCTGGGGGCTTGAACTGGGATCCTTACGTGAGTCCGTACTGCCCGACTCCCTTTTGTTTACTTACTTTTTTTTTTAATATTTATTTTATTTATTTATTCCCTTTTGTTGCCCTTGTTGTTTTTTATTGTTGTAGTTATTATTGTTGTTGTCGTTGTTGGATAGGACAGAGAGAAATGGAGAGAGGAGGGGAAGACAGAGAGGAGGAGAGAAAGATAGACACCTGCAGACCTGCTTCACAGCCTGTGAAGAGACTCCCCTGCAGGTGGGGAGCCGGGGTTCGAACAGGGATCCTTATGCAGGTCCTTATGCTTTGCGCCACCTGCGCTTAACCCGCTGCGCTACAGCCCGACTCCCCCTTTTGTTTACTTTCTAAGGCCATGCCTACTCTTTCTCCCTCTGTGCTGGTAGGGACTGGCATCTTCATTTCTAACAACTGCCATGGACTGCCAACGAAGTTGGTTTCTGGATCACACCTTTGAGTAGTGAGGTCTAGGGAGCTTTTCAATACATTTATAAATAAGCCAAAAGATCCTCAGTTTTTCCTGCATTAAAAACAAATTAGGAACACATTTTTTCCCTTAGAGAGAAAAACATTCAAAAGTTAGAATCACTCACATGAGTTAGACACTACCAACCAACCAACTAATTAACACACTTTACCTAAAGGCAGGATGTCCTTTTGGGTATTAACTACTTTTTATTTATTTATTTATTTATTTATTTACCAGACCACTATTCAGCTCTGGCTTATGGTAGTGCTGGAACTTGGACCTGGGACTCTGGAGCCTTAGGTATGAGAGTCTGTTTGCATAACCATTATGTTATCCACCATCTGCCCCAGAATGTTCTTTATAATGTTCTCTAAATCCTACTTCTGTGCTTATTATCTACCTCATGAGGCTAAATATAAGCACAGTTGTAGAGACATTTGTACAGAGACTAGGCACATTGCTTGATCTTGGGGTTTTTCTGCCTCATCATACTGACATTTTGGACTCGATAATTCTTTTGTGAAGAACTGTTTTGTAGGGTCTTTATTCCAAACCCATTTCTACCCCCTCACAATATTTTGACAATGAAAAAATATCATCTCGTATGGACATCTGATCTCTTGAACAGGATAAGCTGTCCCAAGCACAGAACCATTGATCTAGACTTTGCCCATCATGGGGAATAAACAGAAAATAAAACAAGAGAAAAACAACAACAACGTTTGGGTGAGAAAACATGTAATTTCTTTTTTTAAAATTGCTTTATTGGGGAATTAATGTTTTACATTAGACAGTAAATACAATAGTTTGTACATGCATAACATTTCCCAGTTTTCCATATAACAATACAACCCCCACTAAGTCCTCTGTCATCCTTCTTGGACCTGTATTCTCCCCACCCACCCACCCTAGAGTCTTTTACTTTGGTGCAATACACCAATTCCATTTCAGGTTCTACTTGTGTGAGAAAACATGTGATTTCTTTTGCTTGCCAGTTTGCAACACCGGTGAAGTAAGGACTAGGTGCTGGTAAGTCTGCTTCAGTTACTGAAGGATAACGATGACCACTTCTGGATCTTCAAAGTCACTCTCCAAACCTTGTAGCACACGTGACTGGGGTGCTCTGTTTCCCAAAGTACAAGTGAGTTCAAGAATGTGGAGCTTTTCATCTGTGCTGGTGAAGGAAGATTTACTAAGAGGACCTGAAATAGATAGTAAGTCTGTCAATTCATAGACTTTTCTAAAGTGTCAGACTTCTCTGCAGCATCTAAGTTGAAGAAATTGCCTTTAGGGTCCATTAAAACTTTCCACAAATAGCAGGGCAGTTTCATTAAACAAACAAACCAACCAACAAAAATCACTTTAATATGATAATTTTCTTCTCTAAATAAAAAGTTTCAGCCAAGTAAGGTGTGGCTAGATGGTGGCACACTCAGTATTTACCTTGCTCAAGGACCCAGGCTCACACAGGTTTCACAAGGGTGGAGAAATACTCTAGGTATCTTTCCCTCTCACTCTCTTTCTCTATATCAGAAAATTAAAGAAAGAAAAAATGAGGTTACAATTAATAGAGGATTAATGGGGAGGGGGCAAAGAAATAGGGCAGTGGTTTACTCAACAGACTTTCATGCCTAAGCCAAGAGTAGTCCCAGGATCAATCACAGGCACAACCTTGAGTCAGAGTTGTGCAGTGTTCTGGTAAAAAAAAAAAAAAAGAAGAAGAAGGAAGGGGGGGGGAGAGAAATATACAAGGTCTGTACTAGACACTTTTCACCAAGCAGGTCTTACCTTATGTCTGATTGTTTATGTAGACAAAATGAGAAAAAAAAAAAATCTACCAATAGGACAACCTTATTCCTGGATAAGTTGCTGGGGCCTTATGAAAACTTAACACTTATTGCTAATACTTACAGAATGCCTCTTACTTGTCAGGGGCTGTTTTCAGGATTTCCCTCTCCCTTTAATCTCCACTTGTTTCTTTAAACCTCACAGCAACCCCCAAATCATGCTCTTTTATAGTAGACTGAGGCCTGAAGGCCTCCAATCGCTCAACTGTTGTCTACAGGTGCTAGTAATTTTTAAATTCAAATTGTTCTAAGGTTGTAGATAACATTAAGTCATTTACTAAAGTCTAAAGTGTGTATATGTAGATTTATTCTATTTAATTTTTTAAATAATCTTTATTTATTGGATAGAGACAACCTGTCTGTCAAATGGCAGCATCCATAGCTTCCTCACTAGATTCAGTGATGGGGACCTTTGCACATAGTGTGTGTCACAGTGTAGTGCTCAGTCCTATGGCAATAGAGAAGGAAGAGTCACTGCTGCATTAGCAGGACACATGCTCCTTGCTTAGCAACACTCTGACGGGCTCTAAGGCTCTCTTTAGCTATTTCAGGACTCTTCCAGAAATCTGCTCACACTTGGTGTGGTCACCCTGTGCTCCATCCTCTTGAGATGAAATGTCCCTTCCTTTGTTTCCCTTTTCCCCTTCCTCGTAATAGAGAATATTATATATTTTAGTTTCTCGCTATAAGTCATGGGAGGAGGAGACTGTATTTAAACTGTATATAGATCACCTGATTGGAAACACCCAGGACACTTATCTAATTGAGATGCCTCAGTCTCCGCTGAAATTTAGCAATGCAAGCAGCTGCTTGCTTTGAACAATCTTTTCAGGGGATTCTTAGTGCCTAAACTTTTGAAATTCGATACTCTAGACATGAATGATTCTACAGCTTTAAATATACAAAAAAAGTAAGTAAGATGTTTCAGTCCAAAAAAAGTGAAGCTTAATTTCATATCAGGAAGAAAGTAGGAAAGTCAGTGGTGTGTTTGAAGTACTTGTCCAGACTCTGGAAATCATACCCAAGTCATTAGTCACCTTCTTTGCCTACTTCCAAAACCAGCCTCACTCGACCAAGTGATTTCTGGCATGCTCCTCCCTCCAGAAAGCTGATTCTGAGGTTAGAGTGACCTCTTAGCACTTGAATTGCTTAGAAATGACAAATACAGTTCAAAACAGTTTTTGGCAAGGAAGGTAGAATAATCAATATCAAACTAGTATTTCGTTAGAGCAAGATGACTTGAAGACTTTGGAACACAAATGTTTTCCGTGTATGCTGGATACATGTGTGTTAAGTTTGTGACTGTGTCTCTATGTAGAGTGTATGTAGCATGTTTTGACCTCTGCTGAAATAGCATTGCAGGTAATGGAATCCTTCCTGCTTGACCACAAAACAGATTGTTTTCCTACAAAGCCTTTGAAATTTGTTCTAACCCTGAGCCAAGATTACTAAGGTCTTCATGTACCATGGGGACAGCTCATTCTAGTGCATACTGGAAGTTTGACAGTTACCTGAAATGAACTTTGGGTTCTTATTTACAACAAATGCATAAGAAAGTTATCTGAGAGCACAGTTTATATTCAAAATGCTTCTGTTAGAGATTGACTTTTAGGATGGAAGAGATCATTTGAGTACTAAACTGGATGTTTTTACAAATGATGAGTCAGAGGAAAGGAAATTGAAGGAATCAATGCCATTTGCAACTGAATCCAAAAAGATGAAAATAACTCAGGGCGTGAGTCTGACAATGCAAGTGAGAAATCTTTATAATGAAAACTATAGGACGTGCATAAAGAAATACTTTATGACACAAAGAAATGGAAAAACATCCTTTGTTCATGTTCTGGAAGAACAAATATTAAAATGACTATCCCAACAAAAGGAATCTACATGTTCAGTGCAATCACCCTTTAAATTTTTTAATCATTTTTATTTATTGGATAGAGACAGCCAGAAATCTAGAGGGAAAGGGATGATAGAGAAGGGAGAGAGACTGAGAGACACCTGCAACACTGCTTCACCACTTGCAAAGTTTTTCCCCCTGTGGGTGGCGACCAGGGGCTCAAACCTGGGTCCTTGCACATTGTAACGTGTGTGCACTCAACCAGGTGCGCCACCACCTTGCTCCTTGAGTGCAATCTCTATCAAATTCCCCATGACATTCTTCAAAGAAATTGATCAACTTACCCCAAAATTCATGCAGAACTATTACATGCACAGACAGTCAAAACTTCCCTGATAAAAAAAAGTGGAAGGGCGGGGATGGAGGCATGATACTTCCCAACTTTTGTTTACATTACACAGCAACAGCAACGCTACACACAAAATGGTGTGGTACTGGGATAAAAATGGACATTTGAACCGATGGAACAGAACTGAGAAGCCAGAAATGAACCTGTACTTATAAGACTGCCTAATAGATGATAGAAGTTCCAAGAACCATGTAGTGGAGGAAAAGAAGTTCTCTTCAATAAGTAGTGTTGGGAAAACTAGACAACCCCATGTTCAAAAAAATAATAAAACTAGATCACTATTCAACACCATGCACCCAAAGTGGTTCAAACTGAAGCAAAGACCCAGAAACTCATCAGTAAAACAATATTGTTGGGAGATTCAAGCCCATGGACATAAGAAATGAAAACAAGATTAGAGAAACAGGACTACATGAGACTAAAAACTTCTACATGTCAAAAGCAAACCACACAGGTTAACCAAGCCATCTAGTAATGGGAGAAGTTGGCTGCACATTACACATCTGCCAAGCTATTGACATCAAACATCTCTAAAGAACTTGTATAGACAAGAAGAGGAAACAAACAAAGTAGACCAAATAACTAAGTAGACCGTTTTCTAGAGAAGAGATACTCATGGCCCATTTGAAGAAATATTCCACTCATCACCAGAGAAATGCAAATTAAAACTACACTGAGATTGCATCTCACATCTTTGAGAATGGCCTAGATTAACAAAGCAGGAAGTGTGGTCCAGGAGGTGGTGCAGTGGTAAAGCTTTGAACTCTCAGACATGAGGTCCCGAGCTCGATCCCCAGCAGCACATGTGCCAGAGTGATGTCTGGTTCTTTCTCTTTCTGCCTATCTTTCTCCTTAATAAATAAATCAAATCATAAAAAAAAGCAGGAAGTGACAGGTGTGGGCCAGCTCCTGAAGGAAAGCAGACTCTGCGACACTGTTGATAGAAGTGGAAACTGGTGTCGTCCCTTTAGCAAACTGCATGGTGAGTCCATAAGCGAGTAGGAATGGAATCAAATGCCTTATGATTCAGGAGTGCCATTCTTAGCCATTTCTCTGAAGGGCATGAAAACATTAATCCAGAGAAGCACATACACCCCTATGTTCTTAGCTGCATTATTTATAATAACCAAAGAACGGAAGCCTAAATGCCCATCAACAGATGACTGGATTAATAAATTACGGGGTATACACTCCATGGAATACTACTTTGCAATTAAAACAACAACAAATGACATTATGTCCTTCAGGAGAAAATGGATAGAATTGGAAGTTATCGGGAGTCAGGCGGTAGCGCAGCGGGTTAAGCACAGGTGGCGCAAGGACCGGCGTAGGGATTCTGGTTCGAGACCTGGGCTCCCCACCAGCAGGGGAGTCGCTTCACAAGTGGTGAAGCAGGTCTGCAGGTGTCTATCTTTCTTTCCCCCTCTCTGTCTTCTCTTCCTCTCTCCATTTCTCTCTGTCTTATCCAACAACGAAGACAGACAACAACAAAACAAGGACAACAAAAAGGGAACAAATAAATACGTTTTTAAAAACAGAATTGGAAGTGATCATGCTTAGCAAAATAAATAAAGCTGGTGAAAGACAGCTACTGGCTATTCTCGCTCAACCATGGAGCCTAGAGAACTGAAACACATGAACTTACAGACAGACAAACAAATGCAGCAATAAATGAACTGTCTCTAAGACTCTGGTGGTTATCGTTAGGAGGTTGGGGAGCACAGACATTGGTGGTGGGTATGGTATGGAACTATATATACCCTGTAATATTATAATCTTATTAACCACTATTAATCACCCATAAAACAAAAATAAATTACATGTGTTAAATGAAAAACCTTTGTCATGCCTTTATTATCTCTTCTTCTTCTTCTTCTTCTTCTTCTTCTTCTTCTTCTTCTTCTTCTTCTTCTCCTTCTTTTCCTTCTTTTCCTTCTTCTCCTCCTTCTCCTTCTCCTTCTTCTTCCTCTCTCTCTCTCTCTGTAACTCAGACTTTGTCAGCATCCTCTCACCCTTCTGGCCAAAGCCCATTTACTCCTTTGTATATATATATATTTTTTTCTTTTCTTTTTTAAAATTTTTTATTTAAGAATATATATATATTTTCATATCCTTTGCTCGGTAGGTATTTCAGATGTTGCTAGTCAAGCACGTACCTGCTGTCTTCATAATCTCATTTTTAGAGGTACCTGCTGCGTGGAGTAGTTGTAAGGGAGCTCTGGAGCCAGCAGGGGGAGCTTTCTATCCAAACTGAAAGCGTATTTATTTATGCTACAGATTTAGTCTCCTCTCAAAAAACGTTAGAAGAAATTTTCAGGCAGCTTAGTACAACTTGAAACCCCAGCCCTAGCTCAGTGGCAGAGCACACACTTTGTCATGTATGTGGGTTTGTTGGAACTAATGATCACCACATGAGAGCATCACGCACAGGGGAAGCATTACCAATGGCACATCAGTTCTGTAGAGGCCTTTCTGCCTCTCTCCCCAGCTTCTTGCCTTTCAATTTATCTGAAAATAAACAACTGAAAGAGTCCACCAGGAGAGGTGGAATCCTGCTAGCACAAATATCCAGCAAAGATGGTAAAACAAAACAATAAAACTGCGTTCTGACTTTACACATCAAATGATGTATATAATTCCACATCTGATTGTGCATGTGGTTCTTCTCCTGAGCCTCTTCCGTGGAGTGGAAGGCCTGTAGCTTCTCTGGGCACTCACTTCAGGTTAACTTGGTGACTCCTGTTTTTACTGCCCTGCCTCCCACAAAAAACTGAGATTGGTCTCTCAGTGAATTTTCTTGTTCTTTGTTCGTTCATTTACACATGAGGCTGCTACAGTCATGTGGTAGAATAAATAATGACCCCAGCAATATAATACAACTCAGTACTAGAGCCAAAGCCAAGACCAGCGAATCACAGCATTTCAAAAAAATGAAAAGAGAAGGGGGGGCACCTGACCCCAGCCCCACCAGCAGAGCCAGAACAGCTTCCCTTGGCAGCAGTCCCAGGATTTGGGATTGTAGTCTATTGTTGTCTAACGTATTGAGTTTCTGCGGCCTTGTGTGTGTGACTTCAAGGAGCTACAGTTTTTGACTCCAAGGAAATGTAAAATGAGCTTTCTGATGTGGCCTGGGCCCCATGTCCTTCCCTGAAACGCTCTTCTAAACAGAAGCAGCAATGGCCAGCTTTACTCTGTTTCTACTCCTTATTTATTTATTTATTTGTTTATTTATTTATGCCTCTAGGGTTATTGCTGGGTCTTGGTGCCAGCACTAAAAATCCGCTACTCCTGGTGGTCATTTTCCCATTTTATTGCATAGGACAGAAAGAAATTGGGGGGGTGAGAGAGAGAGATAGACACCTGTAGACCTTCTTCACTGCTTGTAAAGTGTCCCCTCCTGCAAGTGGGGAGCGGAGGCTCAAACTCAGATCCTTGAACAGGTTGTATTATGTGCACTTACCCAGTGCATCACTACCTGGCCCCTACTCTGTTTCTATTCCTTTTTAAAAAAATTCTTTAAAAAATTCTTTATTATTGAATAGAGACAGAGAGAAATTGAGAGGGGAGAAGGAGATAGAGAGGGAGAGAGAGACAGAGAGACACCTGCAGCCCTGCTTCACCATTCATGAAGCTTTCCCCATGGAGGTGGGAACCGGGGGCTTGAACTTGGGTCCTTGCACACTGTAGTGTGTGTGCACTTAACCAGGTGTTTCACTGCCTGGCCCCCTCTGTTTTTATTCCTTCGGCAGAATTTTCTTGCTTTTGGTGCTTATTTCGACAATATTCTTTGGAGTTTTTCTGAGTATCAGTTACGGTGCCACTTAGTGAGATTGTTGGGATGCATTGGATCGACCTTCTCATGGTGCATCCCGTGAGTCCCCATTCACTGGGGAAACTGACGCTCCTTCCTAGCCGACTGAATCCACATGGATCCCAGTCACTTTCAAAGCCAGCAACAAGCAGCTCCTGACAGCTTTCAACCTGACGCTGTTGACTGGCTACGGAAGAAGGGCAAACGCTAGAAGAAGAAGTGAAGATTGTTGCCATAAGACAAGCTTGGGCTGCTTTCACTGAATACTGGGGTGTATGAGGCCACTTTGACTGTATGTGCTTACCGTATATTTCCATAGGTAGAGTGCTCTGAATCCCTGTACTACTGCCATTACTCCTATACTCCTTCTTCTCTTTCTTCTCCTTTTCCTTTCTTCCTTCTTTTCCCTTCTTCTTCTCCTCCTCCATCTCCCTTTCTCCTTTTCCTTTTCCTCCTTTCCCTCCTCCTCTCCTCCTTCTTCTGCCTACAACTTAATAACTTTTATTTCATTTTATTGACTTGATTTTACAGAGAAATAATCAGTTTTGGCTTGTGGTGGTGCTGGAGACTGAGCCCAGGGCTTATGTCTCTCAAGGCAAGCAAGTCATTAAGCTATTTGCTTCACTCTTATTTATTTTCAGTGGTACTATTTCGTGTAATTCACAAAGGATTTCCACATTTTCTCATTGCAGGCCTTCGGGAAATTTGTGCATCTTCATCCTTTGGGGTTGAGTGAGCTTCCAAGACTAGTTCTGGCCAGCAATCTGTGCGTGGCATGTGTCTGGGCAGAGCCTTCACTGGGGCTTCCAGACCCTCTGAACAAAGAGAGCTGAAGAAGAGATGCTAATGATTCCTCAGTCTGGAAGCCATAGTGGGTCTAGTGAATGTCCCACCAACTCCAGAGGGCCATATGCCTTGAATTAGAAAGAGATCACCGACCACTTCTCACTGTTCTCTATCCCAATTGATTACCCTCTTAAGAGACCATAGCTACTTTCTCTAGGACAACTGTAAAGATAAATTCAATGATTTTTTACTTGCAATTAAAAGATAAGTAGCAAGAGCATCTTGTGTGTGAGATACAGTTTGGGAGATCCAGCCATGACCACATATGACCCCCTTGTAGAGTTTACCTTCCTATAAATAGAAGCAGAAATACTAAATCCAGTGGGCTTTGCACTTAATGGACCTACTCCTGATGAATTCTGGTATTTCAGGGTATTGTGCAGGGAACATTCAATTGACAGCACCCCAGACTCTCATCTGACTGAGCCAGAAATCATGCTCAGAGGAACTAGTTGAAAACTTAAAAAAAAAAATTTCTTTGTTGGGGAATTAATGTTTTACATTAGACAGTAAATACAATAGTTTGTAGATGCATAACATTTTCCAGTTTTCCATATAACAATACAGCCCCCACTAGGTCCTCTGTCATCTTTCTTGGACCTGTATTCTCCCCCTACCCACCCCATTGTCTTTTACTTTGGTGCAATACACCAATTCCAGTTCAGGTTCTACTTGTGGTTTCTCTTCTGATCTTGTTTTTCAACTTCTGCCTGAGAGTGATATCATCCCATATTCATCTTTTTGTTTCTGACTTACTTCACTTAACATGAGTTTTTCAAGGTCCATTCAAGATTGGCTGAAAATGGTGAAGTCACCATTTTTTATAGCTGAGTAGTATTCCACTGTGTATATATATACCACAACTTGCTCAACCACTCATCTGTTGTTGGATTCCTGGGTTGCTTCCAGGTTTTGGCTATTACAAATTGTGCTGCTATGAACATATGTGTACACAGATCCCCAGGAGAGGAGTTGCAGGATTATAGGGTAGGTCCATTTCTAGCCTTCTGAGAGTTCTCCAGACTGTTCTCCACAGAGGTTGGACCGATTTACATTCCCACCAGCAGTGCAGGAGGCTTCCTTTGACTCCACAACCTCTCCAGCATTTGTTGCTGCTACCTTTTCTGATGTATGACATTCTTACAGGAATGAAGTGGTATCACATTGTTGTCTTTAGTTGCATTTCTCTGACAAAGACTTGGAGCATTTCGGCAAGCCCTTTATATATATTTTGGTTATTAAACTCTTGTCTGATGTATGGCATGTAAAGATCTTCTCCCATTCTGTGAGGGGTCTCCTGGTTTGGGTAGTGGTTTCTTTTGTTTAATAACCAAAAAATATATAAAGAGCTTGCTGAACTCAACCACAAGAAAACAAATAATGCCATCCAAAAATGGGGGGAGGACATGGGCAGAATATTCACCACAGAAGAGATCCAAAAGGCTGAGAAACACATGAAAAAATGCTCCAAGTCTTTGTCAGAGAAATGCAAATAACATCATCAAAATGAATATACTACCCAGAGCCATATACAAATTTAATGCTATCCCTATCAAGATCCCAACCACATTTTTTAGGAGAATAGAACAAATGCTACAAATGTTTATCTGGGAACAGAAAAGAGCTAGAATTGCCAAAGACATCTTCAGAAGAAAGGACAGAACTGGAGGCATCACACTCCCAGATCTCAAATTGTATTATAGGGCCATTGTCATCAAAACCGCTTGGTACTGAAACATGAATAGACACACTGGCCAGTGGAATAGACTCAAGAGCCCAGAAGTAAGGCCCCACGCCTTTGTCAAAGATTAGATGTCCATAGGTGTGGGGGCTTACTTCTGGGCTCTCGATTCTATTCCACTGGCCAGTGTGTCTATTTCATCATTTTGATGATGTTAATTCTTCTAACCCATGAACATGGAATATCTTTCCACTACTTTGTGTCTTTTTCTATTTCCTCATAATTTTTCTTATACAAGTCTTTCACTTCTTTGGATAGGTTTATTCCTAGATATTTTATTGTTTTTGTTGCTATAGTAAAAGGAATTGATTTCTGGATTTTGATTTCTTCTAACTTAGTGTTTGCATAGAAGAATGCCACTGACTTTTGAATGTTAATTTTGTAGCCCGATACCTTACTGTATTGCCTGATGATTTCCAAAAGCTTCTTGCTGGATTCCTTAGGTTTTTCTATTTATACTATCATGTCATCTGCAAATAGGGAGAGTTTGACTTCTTCTCTTCCAATCTGTATGCCTTTAATTCCTTGTTCCTGCCTGATTGCTATGGCAAGAACTTCCAACACTATGTTGAATAGTAATGGTGATAGTGGGCATCCCTGTCTAGTACCTGATCTGAGGGGAAATGCTTCCAGTTTTTCACCATTGAGTATGATGTTGGCTGTAGGTTTGCTATATATAGACTCCACTATCTTCAGGAATTTTCCATCTATTCCCATGTTTTGTAGTGTTTTGATCAAAAAGGGATGTTATATTTCGTCAAAGGCTTTCTCTGCATCTATTGATATGACCATGTGGTTTTTGGTCTTGCTTTTGTTGATGTGGTGGATCATATTGATTGATTTATGTGTATTAAACCAACCTTGCATGCCTGAGATAAACCCCACTTGGTCATAATGAGCAATCTTTTAAATATACTGCTATATCCAGTTGGCTAGAATTTTGTTCAATATTTTAGCATCTATGTTCATCAGAGATATTGGTCTGTGGTTTTCTTTTTTGGTTGTGTCCCTGTCTGCTTTTGGTATCAAAGTGATATTGGCTTCATAGAAGCTGGAAGTGAGTATTCCAGTGTCTTCAATCTTCTGGAAGACTTAAAAAAATTTTTTTTAAATATTTGTTTATTTCCCCTTTTTGTTGCCCTTGTTGTTTTTCACTGTTGTTGTAGTTATTACTGTTGTTATTGATGTCATTGTTGTTAGATAGGACAGAGAGAAATGGAGAGAGGAGGGGAAGACAGAGAGGGGAAGAGAAAGATAGACACCTGCAGACCTGCTTCACTGCCTGCGAAGCGACTCCCCTGCAGAATGTCCCACGTGGACTAGAGTAAAATGTGTATTCCAGTTTCTTGGGATGAATCCTCTGAACAATGGCAGAGATGGGCATAGATAAATGGCAGCAGCAGAGGGCAGGCAGGCTGGGCTGGATGGGCAAGAGTACTGAAAATCCAGTAGGGTGGGTAATTGTAGTGGTGGAAACCTGACCAGTTGGTGCGGAAATGAGTAGAGAGTGATGACTCTTTGCAGTCATTGTAAAAGACTATCTTCACTAGACTCTGAGCTTTCTTCTACTGTTGCTAATTTCTCTTCACTCCCTACTTGTTTCTCTGTTGAGTTTTTCCATGTCTGTTGTAGTTTTGGTTTTTTTTTTTGCTGTGATGGTGTTGACAAAAGCATATAGGACCTACTAGTCCGTTGCTATTTGGTTTCCTTGTGATCACTCTTTGATCTCTTTCTGTTCTGTTTTACAATACTGGATTTTTAGTGTCATTTTTTTTTTTTTTTTGTCAAACTAGACCACCATGGCACACATGGTTCCATCAACAGACAAGCAATTAAATGTCCTATTATGAGAGAAGAAGGCCAAATCATAAATCCAACAGGAACCTTCCCTATACTCTGCACTTATTAGACCTTTTGTTGATCTTATTCACACTGATCTATTTAATAAAGGCTAACAAAATGCCAAAAGATAGATTTGTTGACTACTTGACACCTTAAAACATCATATCTTACTAAGAGACACACTGAAGCCAGCAGAATCCATAGTTGGTGGGAACATGAGTTGCAGGGGGGCTTCAAGCACACAGATGTGATCAAACAAGCTGAAGTTGGATCAAAACAGATGTGAAACTTCCAAGCCCAACTAAGTGGAGTTGTGAAGAGACTTACTCTCCTGAGGCAAAGAAATTCAAAAGTTATCTATTGGGTGATGGATTTGACAGGAATTACATAGCCCATGTGGTGCATCAACTGAGATTAACATCTCTATTGTCTAGATGAGGAGTGTCACCTTGGCATTGGTGTTGTAGTGGGAAACATTAAGTAACAGAATGTCACTGACTTAGAGATGGGACTGGGGTGGAGGCACTCATAGCACAGGCTCCTGTATGCCATCATTTCACCCACAAGTAGTATGACTTAAGGGAAGTGGCTTATACTGACCTCAAATTAATAAGCAGAACCAACTGAGTCCTTGCCCACGTCTGGGTTTGCTTGTCTTAGAGAAAATATTGTTTTAAGGGGGTTGTTTATTAAATCTCTGATTGGAATTTTAAGGTATTAGTCACATATGAGTTGCTCTTCCTTGATTATAGCACACAGCTGCCTAGAAAATAAACTGAAATCTGGAACAAACTACCTCCCTTGAATCAAACTGCAAAAATATTGACATGACTTTGCCAGTCCTAGCATACTGCTCATCAATTCTTTGGGTAACCCCACTGTCTATTTGTTTTATTTTATTTTATTTTATTTTATTTTATTTTATTTTATTTTATTTTTACCAGAACACTACTCCGCTCTGCCTAATGGTGGTATGGGGGATTGAACCTGGGACTTGGGAGCCTCAAGCATGAGAGCCTCTTTGCATAACCATTATGCTATCTACTCGCACCCTATTTGTTAGTTTATTTATCTTAAGCTTCTAAGGCACACTCGAAGTGTTGCTGGTTACAGGCTACAGAAGCATTTAACTCATGAAGTGTGAATTTATAGTGTCTTTCTATGAGGGTGGATCCTTTCCATATCTACAAAAATATTATCCGTAGTTTCTGTACTTTATCCAAGGTCTAGAATTCAATTGCTTGTTGAGTAAAATGAGGAAGTGATTGTGTAAAAAAGATGAAGGAAATTATATATATTCAATTAATGACTTAGTAGTGATTTACAAGATTATAAAGTAATAGGCTTACACTCCCACCCCAAAGTTCCGTGTCACCCCTCCCCACCCCCACAGTGATAATCACTTAGTACTACTCCAAGTTTCCCAAATCCAGTGTTTCAATTCTCTATATTCCACTTATGAGTGAAATCATCCTACAGTTAGTTGTCTTTCCTTTTTTCTCTCAGAGAACCAGCACTTGATCCCCTCAGATGTTCTCCAAATTCTTTCCCCCTCTCAATGATATAAAAACAGAGGTGCCTCGTCACCAAAGTTTCAGGTCTCAGTGGAGCTGGGGGGATGCATTGGATCGACCTTCTCGTGGTGCATCCCGTGAGTACCCATTTACTGGGGAAACTGACGATTCTTCCTAGCTGACTGAATCCACATGGATCCCAGTCACTTTCAAAGCCAGCAACAAGCAGACATCAGGCTCAACCTGATGCTGTTGACTGGCTACTGAAGAAGGGCAAACGCTAGAAGAAGTGGAGCTGGGGTTCAGAGCCCTCTGGTCATCTTCCTCTAACATTTCCTTCTTTGGGAAATTCTTTTGGAAGTGCAGAAGGAAGGCTTCTGTAATTGCTTATCTACGGGACATGGATATTGGCCAGCCAATCCATATCTTTATGAAGGCAATTTGTAATTCATGATGTAACTCTGTTTTGAAGTTGCTGTGCTACTGGGCGGAGGGTAGATAGCATAATGGTTATGCAAAGAGACTCTTTTGTGCCTGAGGCTCCAAAGTCCCAGATTCAGTCCGCCGCACCACCGTAAGCCAGAGCTGAGCCATGCTCTGGTAAAGAAGTTGTCGAGTTACTTGACTACTAGTTTTCCTTACCAGAGCAGGCTCAGCTCTTATTTATGGTGGTGCTGAGGATTGATCCAGGGACCTCAGAGCCTCAGGCATTAAAGTGCTTTTTTTTTTTTTTTTTTTTGCATAACCACCCTGCTCTGCTCCTGTCTGTCAATTTTTTTCAGATTGTATTCCAAGATTTTCAGAATGAAGAGATTTCTTTCTTTCTTTCTTTTTTCTTCTTCATCTTCTAAGAGGTCTTTCCATGAGCTCCCAAGTTCCTTCTCTAGTGACAATAACTTTTTTCATAGTCTGAGGTTTATTTTTAATTGTGCTTAACTAGTTCATTTGTTTTGTTTCTTTATATTCCATATATAAGTGAAACCACCTAATATTTGTCTTTTTTTCCCTCTAACTTATTTTGCTTAGCATTACTACTTTATGGTCCATCCATATTGTTGAAAAAGTCTAGACTTCATCTTAAAATTTTTCTTTTATTATCTTTATTTATTTATTGGCTAGAGACAGCCAGAAATTCAGATGATAGGGAGATAAAGAGAGACAGAGAGGCACCTGCAACACTGCTTCACCGCTTGTGAAGCTTTCCCCCTGTAGGTGGGGGCTGGGGGCTTGAACCTGGGTCCTTGCGCATAGTAACGTGTGCTCAACCAGGTGCACTACCACCTGGCCCCCATCTTTTTTGCTTTTAATTCTCTTTATTTGTTGCATAGAGAAAGCCAGAAATCGAGAGGAAGAGGGTAATAGAGAGGGAGAGAGACAGAGAAACACCTGCAGCACTGCTTCGCCACTCATGAGGCTTTCCTCCTGGGGGAGGCTGGGTGGGTGGTGTGACCAGGGGCTTGAATCTGTGTCTTTGTGCATTGGAACATGTGTGCTCAAGCAGACACACTACCATCCAGCTTAACTTCATCTTTTAAAATAACTGAATATAGAAACCACTGAATATGTGCACTACAACTTTTTTTATTAAGTCATTTGTAAGTGGATCTTTAGGTTGTTTCAAGTCTTGGTTAGTTTTTTGACTCTCAATGGGGTGGGAGAAAATATTCACTCAACATACATCTGAAAAAGGGGTAGTATCAAATATATGTAAAGGACCTTCAAAAAGTAACAGAACAAATAACTCATACCTTTCTTTAATATATGGTACGTTAAAAAACTTTTGCGATATATGTGTGTATATGTTAACACAGTATGCATATTCACACACATATTTTCCTTCCTGTGTTTTACTTTCATTAACCAACGATCTATATGTCTGATTATTCTTGGTCTTTTAAATTCCATCTTCAATTCCAGTATGCTATTTTTTGTCCCTGAGTTTCTTTCTCTTAATTTCTCAGTACTTTTAGTTCTACCTTATGGTCTTTTTTTTTTCATATGTAGATGCCAGAAGCAAAGATATGAATAAGAGATAGACTTTGCTTTTGATAAATGCGCAGCATGTCACTGGAGGTGACTGTTGTAGATTGTGACATACACATTGCAAACGTATGATGTGTGAGTGAAAAAGGGCAGAGTAATTCAAAGAAATTTAAATGTTTGAGTTTTTGTGTTAAACATCACTAAAATGTAGTGTTAAGTACTTCATGTAGCCAATTTTAGCAAGGCTAAACGTCACTTTATCTTATATAAGTAAGCCATATCAGCATAGGGACATTTGTGTATTTGTTATTTTTATTTTAAGTCATATTTATAATGAAAAATTATCAATATAGCACCAAGATTCAATAAAATGTCACATTGCTAACTGATACATGACATTGCCATTTAAGTCTAAGATCCACTAAGAATTATTATTTTTCCTATTCCCAACTCTAACACTATCTTCCCAGACAACACGTCTAGTCTATCTATCTGCATGTTAGCTATCGGCTCAAGCAAAATTACTTAAGTCATGGGCCTCTTAGAGTCTAAAATAGACTAAAATAGCTTCTTCCCACACAAAGACCCCTAATTTCATCTGCTCTGTTCCTACCTTTGGGTTCCTGTTTATTAAAAGATCTGTCCCATTTTATATCTTACTACTTTTCAGCACCAAGTTACAGATGTTACCATGATGCCATCCTGACTT